>NW_025765967.1:0-81477 GCF_003918875.1 Haliotis rubra
TTGTTGTGCTTCGTTTCAGTTACAGTATTAACCAGCTCCAAGTTGAATTTCGCGTCAAAACCCAAACGCTGTGGGTCGGACCGAGAAGGCCAGGTGTACGTCTCGTTTTTAACCATCTCCTTGTTGGCACTCGCAGTCGTCAGGATGAAATAGCATCGATCTCCTCCTTTCAGCTTGTCGTGGTAAGCGCGCAACCAGTGTCTATAGACGAATTCAAGTTGATTTTTGTGCACGTCCGGGTTGTCATCACACACGGTCTCTCTGTGTACGTCTTGTTGTTCACCCATAAGATTAGGGCAGAGAATGACGATGTGGTCGAACACGCGTCACGATAGTATCCTTCCAGCATGTCCAGCATGAATGCCGTCTTGCCGCATTCCGTCTGACCGCACACGATGGCACAGTCGGGATCGCAAGGTAAATCAATAAATGGCCTGCACGAATCTTCCATTCTATATTGAGTTGCGCGTCCATGATCCACGTACGAAACATAATTTGCAGATTTGCCAGCCGGATTTTGAGCTTTCTTGGTGATTTGGATGGCAGATCCCTTGCTGCCGCTGTCAATGCAACGTCCGCTGTAGTCTGCCTGTCGTTGTCCGTTGATCGCATGTCCAGCCACAGCACGTAATGCTTATCCAGGTAACCATCAATCCCTCATGTAGGATAAACTCAGGTCTTTGCTATCGCTGCTCACTTGGCAAGTGTTGCTTGATGGCCGGTAGTTTTTCTGTATCTCGTCCCACTGCTGGTAAACCTAGCATGCCTTAGCTGAACAGCTGTTTGGAAAGACCCTCAACTGTCACTTCCACTTTCGTGATCTCGGGATTCTAAGTGAGTTTGCTGTCTTCTTCGAAACGCTCGTATTCCGCCACGGGAATATTTTGAAGATGCGGCACGTTCGAGCCGGCACGTTCAGGTTGATGGTCCACAACGCGTTGCTTTTTTGTCATGACGATCGTCGGGTGCCACAGCACGCGATCGTACAGGATGGATAGCTTTCCCGGTAAGTGGGTGCGAATCTGCCATGGCCAGATCTGAGCTCGTGACCATGTCCAAATTCCAGAGAGATGTTGTCAGACGACGAGCTGGCTGGCTCGTCCGGCGTGAATATAATTTTGCCGTAGTTGTTGAAGGTGAGTTCGTATTCCTCTGGTAAAACGGCATGTGCCCCTCGAGCAGCTCGAAGTCGAGCGGTATGCAAAACTGGTTCCCGTACGCTTTTCCAGGGATGGTTTTTAGAACCCTGCCGCTGTCCCATCGAGCGCTTGTCGTTCGCATTTACGGCAGTTAGCCCAACAAATTCCTTGATACAACACATGTAAATTCGTTCGTTTCTCGATTCTCCAGAGGTCTTAGTAACAATAAAAAAACACGTCGCTGTCGTCGATAATCAGCGACTCATTCCCGGCTTATGTTGATGGTTGTTGTCAGGTGATGATGGCGTTTGGTCGGTCGTGGACTCCAAAGTGATGTGAAAAGCCAGTCGAGCCGTGCCGGGACGATGGCGTCGTTCGTGTTTTAGGTTCGGGAATCGAACTCAGCAGCGGTTCTCTCGATCTTCAGAAAAATGATCTAGCTTTCGTTCGTATTGCAACATTGTTTATATTGAAACTATGTGTATATTATAAGTTTTAATATTAAAAAGCAATGGCTGACCATATTCCCATGGACGATTTCAAAGTACACCAGCTGAACGACGATGATGCAGCACCAGCCATGGACACCTGGTTCATGGGGACACCGTAGAGCAACAAGCTTTTAAAGCAGGCTGTGGACGAGTATTACGATCCTTTAAAGCGGCGATAAAAATTGCGTTGAACTATTGGGTCGCGACTATTTGAAGTTCAAAATCGACACCGAAGGGCGCTGTGATTGAAAGCTCATCCGGTGGTCGATCTCTATGAATTCAAACACACGACGAAAACCGCTCGCCCTGTCGACTCTAGCCAATCGCCGTGATTGTAATCAACTGATCCGCTACTTAACTAAACTCTGCTAGATTACGGTGGCGACGCACTCGGCCAAACAACTTCCACCGGCAGGTCGTCTGAGATCTGCAAAACGAAGAAAAGGACCGAACTCGGCGTTGCTGATCCGAGAGAAATGCCCTAGTGCGCCAAAGAAGCGTCGGACAAAATCGAAAAAATATTTGTCACGTACTCGAACGAACCCCTTACCCGGTTTTGAATTTCCCTCTTAGGGAACTTCGGGGTCTAGACGAAGCCTTGAAAACGTGCGTGGAGAACTCCGTGAACCACATGCATTAAACCGAACGAGCGAGAAAAGAAAACTAAGGATCAATGGACGACAACGAAGCTTATGGAAAAACATCATCAAGAAAAGATTTGCGCTTACCTGGAAGACGAGAGATGGACCAGATTGAATTCCGCTTCCTCCAACCGGAAAGCCCTCTGATCGCAAATCAAGTCACGCCGAAACCATCGACCAAATCTTGAACGAAAGCACACCCCGTTGGCCGACAGGATCCGAATTCGTATCGCTTGACGGACGGTGGTGGTACACCACTAACACCAACAAGCTTCCATCATCAGGCGACGACATCAGAGTTTGGATAAAACCATTTGGAATCTCCCCAGTGAAGCCCTAGCTAAACTGTCGGCAAGCTGCCGAAGCGCTGCTTGGCATCTTGGTCATAAGCCGTCCCCTTCACGACCTTAACGATGATGGAACACGTTTGCGCCTGAGCACCCAGCACGCCCCACACGTACGTTCGAATCGAATCGTTCAATCTGACAACACCTGGCACGAGTAAACCCTTTCGAAGTGCCCAGAATGAACATTTTCCACCGTCCGCGGGTCCCTGCTCAAGCCTCCAAACGCGGTAATCCTTACTCGTCGTTGAAAGCCACATGTAATCGTCATTCCACTCGTTTGTCTTGACGTAATGATACTACCTCGTAACCCCAATCTTCACTAGCTGTATGCTGGCTCTCCACGAGAGATGTTGTGAACGATGGAAATACCCAAACCGTAGGTCTCGATCCGCAAAGAGCCGTGATAACGCCGCTGATTGCAAACGCGTTCGTTGACGCACGTCGATCGTATGCCTTGGTCCCGCGGAATAGGGCGCTTGGAATTTTTTCAGGATAAGTCTGATCTTGGCAGTACACGTGAAACGTGAAACGAGAATACAGACCGACTTCCAGCACATCACGACGAGTGTCGCTCAACGCCATGCCGCGATCGGGTGGTCAGCGGCACCACACGGCTTAAATCTGAATTAATTCCTGCCGTAGAACTGCATCGGGTTGTTAAAACCAAGCGTGAACTATTTTCACATTCGTGAAATGTAAAACCATCCTTTGCATTGACCACAATACTTTCGGGTTGTTGCGTGACGATCGGCAGCGCTTATATTATCACTTTTAGAGTAAAATACTCCCGGTTTGTACATATTTGAATTGTTATATAGCATACATATCTACTTCTTCAATATGTACGTGACGCTTCCGGGAATAACGAGCGGCGAGTCCGTTCAACTGCTGCACATGATCGATACCACGTCCGGTCAGCTCAAAGTCACACTCTGTGACATCACCTACTACCCACGATGGACCAACATCAACGGCAGAAACAACAGGCTGTTCGTCAATAATGTCTGCAACCAAATAACGGACGGCTACTACAGCGTGTGCTCGCTCAATGAAAAAACACTTTGAGACTCAGTCGGGCTGTTGGTTAACACGCTCGGGTTGATGCTCGAACGACATACCACCAAAACCACCGTGACCGTTACGAAATTACCCGATCTTGTTCCTGTATCGTGAACTATGCATTCATCTCGATCAGCTGAGCAAGACCGACAACGCTCAAGCTGAGCGACCTTCCACACTGCTGAGAGCCGCGTCGGTGAAAACGGAAAAGTTCAACGAAGTCAGAACCGTATATTTACTAAAATATAATTGATGTGCCAGACTCGTTGATCAGTATGATACAAGGTTCTACTCTTATTAACGAGATGCCCCGGGGTAGATATAAACCTTCTGCATGGTTAAAAATACGCTGGCATGATCGCCATCAACAAAAACGTTGTGGTAATTTGTATACAACCAGGAAGAACCCCCACTGCAAACCTAGATATTATGATATTTCAAAAGGATTTTTATTGAACTCCAGACCATTTATATATACAGTCTAATCCTGATGAGTCGAATCGCTGGGGACCAAGTAAAAAGATTCGGCTTATCGATGTATTCGAGACATAGGTATGTCTATAGGTAATGACTTATCTGCATTTTGAACTCACCCGACAATAGCGGAAAGGTGCGGAGCTTCGCGCTGGTTTGTTAATTGGAACAGTAAGCAACAACAATTAACTTCTCATTGACTGACTTTGGCTTATGCATACAAGATTACTATTGTTTGAATCTCATGGGACCAAATTTCCATTTCGAGTCATCGTGTATTTATGAGACGAATTCGTGTTACCGGAAATCAAATGATGACAACTATAATAGGAATGGTCGGGACCGACAGGTACTTCGTGTTATGCATAATATCTGAGACACCGGCATTCGACTCATCGGGATTTGACTGTATATGAAAACTTGTACCTCTCATCAGCTTAAAGTATATTCATCAAACATTGACTGAGGACCAATTAAATTCTATTTTATAATAAGAGTATATATACAGAATGGGACTGTAGTAAAGTGGCGAAAACACTGGGAACCGTAGACGGGTTTCGTTTGCGACAGATATGCGAGATCAAACAACAGAAAAATATCACAGTGCCGCCAATTCCTTGGACGGTGTTGACAGCGCCTGGTTTCAGTCAGCATGGGATTAGGCGTAGCAGGTATCAGGTTATTATCCACCATCATGGCTACACCCATGGTGCTAGGCATCGAAATAACAGCCGGAGTGGCAGGGTTGATGGGATTGACCCCTTAAGTTCGTGTCTCGCAGACTCCAATGTAAAACATTGAAAACACGACGAAATTAGAATTCTAGCCGAAGCGAAGTTAAACACGATAGACGATCATATTTCCACCGCGCTCACCGACTCTAAAATCTCTGAAGAAGAGTTTCGTTTGGTGCTATCAGAAATCGCAAAATATCACAGAATGAAACAAGAGATTCGGACCAAGTCTCGTAAAAACGCCGTCATTTGCGAAGACGAGAAAAAAATAATCATAGAACAAGGGAAGCAACAGGCCCGACAAGCCTTCATTACGACAACCAAACAAATCATAGGAGATTCACAATAAACTGTTTTGCGGACATCAACATAACGTAGCCAGCCATCTCAGCGAGCTGTAGGTAAATAGCCGAGCCGAGACATACACACTGCGACTCGCCCACAGCGCTCGCTCAATGCTACCGAGATGGCAGCGAGTCGACCCGGGGGAACTGCTGAGAGATGCGGTATGATTTAGTGGAAATCAACTTAACGTTGCCAGCCAGCAAGCCAGTCGGCTGTACAAACCGAGCCAAGCGACACACTGCGACTCACCAACAGAGCTCGCTCGGTGATACTCAGACGACGACCCGGGGGAGGAAACTGCGGAGAGATGCGTTTCATTCACTTTCAGACATCTGTAGCCTCGCTTGTCAGCTTGCCGTGCATCATCATAGCCGAGCCGAGAGACACACACACTTATACTCATCCACCTGGTCCCGTAGCCCCATTGTATATACTACTGAACAAATGACGGCAGTGTGTCTCGCTTGTGTAAATATAGCCGCCTAACGACATCAAAAACAGTTGAGGACAAATGTCAGCACGGCTTGTCCGTCCTAGTCTAACCTCACTGATTAACTCATCGCAAGCGTTAAATACAGTTATATGCCTTCACTGACAGAAACTGATACAGATTGGAGATCGCTGATGGATTATGTCCATCAAGGCTTACTGCCCGAGTAACATACTTAGTGCCGTGTTGATTTGGAGTGACATTTCTCTAGCCTTTGGCCGGGCACTTGCTTGGGTGCTGGACGGATTAGATCCACGAGCCTCCGAATTAGCATCAAAGAAGCTAAAAAGCAAGGTCTCTCTGCCCTTGTGTTGGATGCTAGAGTTGTAGGCTGTATGGCGTTTATTGAGGTAAATGTATTAGGATGGTTACACATTGTCCGTGCATTGTTTCATTTCAAAGCAAATGTTACAAAATCATTGTATTGCATGACATGCGATACAGGCACGTTGATGTGAGTTTTAGTTTTTACGTCGCACTCAGCAGTATTCCAGCTATATGGCGGCGGGCTGTAAATAATCGAGTCTGGACCAGACAATCCAGTGATCAACAGCATGATCATCGATCGACCCAATTGGGACACGATGTCATGTGTCAACCAAGTCAGCGAGTCTGACTAAAGCATGGGTCACTGAAGATCAATTCTAACCCGGATCTTCACTTCTCCACAGGAGCATAAACACAATTGACAAATATGTGAATATTTATAACCAATTCTCATATTCTAGACATCGTGCACACTAAGGTAGGACTATAGACAGTCTCTGTATTAAATACCGAACTTTAACATTGGTGTTCTAAGCGCTATGCAGCATAAAGGATTTACCAAATTTGTTCTATTTCGTGAGCGTGGATGTCGTGTTTCATCACTGAGCATCGTGATATTTCAAATGGGTTCTCACAGTGTTGTCTAAACCCGAGACTGGTTTCCATAGTATTCTCAAATATTTATCAATTCCATCTTGTATGATTTTCTTTGTCTCCTAAACCTCTTGCCGTGGACGTGATGGAACTGGGACATTATTTCTTCATTCTGCAAGCTCTTCAGAAAGTGGCATAATTCTACCAGAGACCTCTCCTTGCGTGTCTTCCGGGGCTACTCCGGGCTATCAATGGCAGTATTATCAAAGCCATATGTTTTCCCGTTCGCCAAGAAACCGAGAGAAGACAGGTCTGAGATGCCCATGTATCGTGGATGATGAACGTCAATGATTCTCCTTCCATGGTGGCACAATTCAAAAGATGTCCTTGCGTTGGATTTGGTTGATGTTTGAAAATATCCACACTCACGGAACCATCTTCATCTGTATTTGAATTATACTTCACCAGTGTTTGACGTGTTTTGACAAGTATCTCTGTATTTGATCGTCATTTTTGTATCCTCAATTTGATCTGCAACTGTCCAGAATCTGACCTGAATCCCAGCCAGTACATGATGGTATGTTAATCTAGCCTGTGTATGACCGGTATTTTACCTGCATCGGACCAGGATGTGATCGATATCAGACAAGTATTTGACCAGTGTGTTACGAGATTCGTACAAGTATTTGACCTAAATATATTTGTATCTGAAGAGTTTCTAATCTCTGATTGACCAGCATTTGAATAATCATCAGCGAAATATTGGCATTTACTTCACCTAATTTTACCCATTCCGAGAACTAATTAGGTGATGGATGCATGCCGTATCAGTATGCATAGTTTGCAAAGTAGAAATGCATAAGTTAATACTTTATATGCATATACTAAAGTGAGTCACACATTAAACTGTCAAATCAGATTTATTCAGTCACCAAGATGTGCTCCGCAGTTCACATTCTCAACGAGTTCGAGATTGCCATTATCCACATTGTCTTTCGCCTGTCTTGGCCTGATGTCGACAACGACGTAGTTCTTTCTTCACGTTGATGTCCACGGTGCTGGGCAAGCCTCTTTGACTACTCTCACTCGGTCAGATTCACAAAGCCATATATATTCGGATGGTAGAAATAAGTTGTATTATCTGTTGTTAATTGAGGTTGTGTCCTTTTCGGGTAGGGGTGGGGACTTTTCTTTTGTGGTATTATGCTCACCTCTACGTGAACACCTGGTATCACCATTTGGTATCGTATGAGAACACGTGCTTGAGGAAATTATAGACAATCGTACAATACGCTTTTTACAGCAGATGTTTCTCTTGGATATAGAAAGAATTTAACTGATCATTATGCATATGAATCGGAATTTCTGCTCGGACTGGCAAAAATATAAAGACTGGTAAGAATAAAAAGGGAATTTGGCCAAAATGTTCAACTTAAGATTCATGTATATCGATGACTGGATATCGTCTATTGGTGTGACTTCTCGCCGACATTTGACTGGAATCTTGCTGAAAGCAGCAGGATTTGTCAGTTCACTCACTTTTATCACCTGCCTGTCCTTTAGCGCCTGTACTTTTTGACAGCTAGTAGACAATTTGGTGTTACTGACGTCAATATTGGAACCAGGTGTCCCAAGCAGCCTGCACTGTCAGCGAAACCCGAGACACTCCATATCATTTGCGATAATATCCACAGCCGATATCCATCTTTCTAGTAATGTGCAACAAATAGGCGCTATAAATAACTTTCCAGGATCTGACGTAAAGCCTCTGTTCAGTACCATCAGCAAAGTTTACAGTATCCTCGTTCAGGGCTAGAGGATCAATTATAGTTCCTCTCACCAAGGACAAGTAAACGGATGCAGTTGTTAATAGCATTAACTGTCTCCTTGTCATTACGCACAGAAAGATTTGCGTTAAGCGGACTTTGTAGACAGTATCTTAGTTGAGGAACTGCCCGGAGTTATTCCACAATTCAAGGCTCAGATAATACGCTCAGCTTACTCCGGGTACTTCCATGTCTTTCTGACATTTCTTTGGTCTCGCCCAGAGGGGAAAAAACTGCTAGATAAAGCTTAGCATCTTTACTTGCTCGTCCACCGAAAATTTTTAGATCTGGTAATTACTTCCGATGCCACTGTTGCTGCAAGCAGTGTGTAATCCTTTTTAACAAGAATGAATTCCTTTCAAAATGGTTACTGATATTGATTTTTTTTTAAACCAAATAAAACATTGCTGGTCGACATTTCAAAAAATGTGTTAAGGGCACTTCAGAATAGACATGTCCTTCAACTTGTGTTCATGCTGAATATCTAAAGGCGAATCGATAGAGACAAACTTTTAATGGGTGGTACTGTTGTAAAACATCACTTTTATGATAGGCGCATGATGCCTACATTTCCTGCTGGGCATTGTTATATATTTTACAAAATATGGATGTTTCTTTGTTCAGCTATCGAAGATCGGTATGTGGTCAACTGACCGTAACTCTCATAACCAGAGTTAGCTTGCAGAGAAGTTGTTCGACCAAGGTTACAACATCAGAGACCTCGGTAAAGCTTCAGAGAGTTTTATAGTCGACATTAGGAGGCACTACCAATTGGGACGCATCAGTGACAAAACTATGCCAGACCCTCTTCCCGTACTTCACTCGTACCATGTGTTCCCGTGGTTTTACGGGTTCACAGCTGACTACCCTTTGCATTTGTATATAATGGATGCCACGGGTGGCATATTATTTGCCCACCGTTTTGAGAATTACCCTGGCAAAATCACTATTCCATAGTGATTCATAAACACATAGACCCAGTCATGTCCGGAATTGTATTAATCGACACTGCTTTCAGAAGAGACTTCTTATGCAGGTGGAAAGGATCTTGTCGCCTTTGAGTAAGTGTGTTGAAAGCCGCTAAATTTTGGAATACTAAACGAGTTCTCGATAGTTCAATGAAATGTAGCTACTTCCACCTGTCAACATAGACACAGATACAGTCATGTGTCAGCTGAAACATAGCTACAATAATTTTACATTTTCTTTAATGGCTTTTTTTATCATTCATCTTTTTTTAGGTACAAGACAATGACATCAAATTGCAGTCAAATATAACCATGCGTCTGTATACAGAGGTTGGTAAGCATATTATAACAAATGACATTGTAGGACAAAATGGGTCGGTTGTGCATTAGCATCAATCAAACAATTTATGAAAATCTGACCAAAATCCAACAAATGTGGTGAAATTGCAGGAAGAGATGTGTTCTCTCGATATTGTAAACTTTACATATTTCATTTCTGATCATATGGAAACTTGGTGTACAAGTACATGTTCTTACTTTAAAGAGAGTAAATTTGACAACTGTTATCAGAAGATTAAGGACATCGTTCCATTTTTAGAGAATCCAAATATGATTTTCTTCTTATAGATGTTCAATGTGATATCTGTTTTTTATTTTTATCCAATTAGGAAATTGATTCCATATGTTTTAGAGTTTGACAGTCGTAAAAAGATGAATTCCGCTTTCTGGTGCATTTTACAAAAAATGAGCATAACTTACTCTCTACCCCATCTTAAACAAAAGTAGGTTTATAGACAAGATTCTATGCACTAAAGAATATTGGAACCATTTAAAGTCTGAGTTTGTGTGAGCTCAAAAATAATCTTTTGATATGATTTCCATTCTTTTCACTTATATCTGTTTCAATGTCATCTTCCCATTTCCTTTTATAGCTATACATACAAGAGTCTGAAATTGGAATAAGTACATCATAATATGTCCACCACAGCCTTTTAGTTTTAAAGATGTCCTGTATGTAATAAGGAATCAATGGTAATTCAAGTTTTTCTCCAAATGGTATGTTGTATGTTTCATAATATTGTTTGACTGGTCTTACTAGGCTTGCATATTCTAAGAAGTTCGTTTTTAAGTGGTTTCTTGTTTGCTCATGAAACTTTTGATATGTATAGATTGTTCCATCAGTATCTATCAAGTCATTTACACATGTTATGCCTATTTTAGCGTAGTGTTGGTACACGAATGGTTTTGTATTCAAAATAATTTGTTCATTGTGCCATAAACATTGCGATAGAATATCATTGCCCTGAACAACATTTATATTTTTCAATGACGTATAGAGACCCCATGCTAAAAGTGCATCTTTTCAAAAACAGTTTGTTTTCTTATTTATAACTCTTTGTTTTATAAATGTTTCTCCCTTCAGCAAGATATCTTGAATGTTTTGTGAAGCATTGTAGGGAAAGATGGCAGTAACTTTAGAGTCTTTAAAAAAATATTCTTTTTAAACCACAATACTGTGTCAGCCAAACAACAGCTACAATCAGGTGTCGACTAAACGAGATCTACAATCAGGTGTCGACTAAACGAGATCTACAATTAGGTGTCGACTGAACAGGAGGGTACAATTAGGTGTCGACTAAACGAGGAGAGGTACAATCAGGTGTCGACTAAACGAGAGCTACAATCAGGTGTCGACTAAACGAGAGGTACAATTAGGTGTCGACTAAACGAGAGGTACAATCAGGTGTCGACTAAACGAGAGGTACAATCAGGTGTCGACTAAACGAGAGCTACAATCAGGTGTCGACTAAACGAGAGCTACAATCAGGTGTCGACGAAAACAGCGCTACAATCAGGTGTGGACTAAAAAACAAAGCTACAATCAGGTGTCAACACAGGGAAAAATCTCATGTCAACTGAAACGTAGCTACAATAACGTATCAAAGAAACCACAGCTACGATCTAGTTCCAACTGAAACACATATGTATAATAGTGACAACTGACCATTACATGTAGGGCTAATGGTAATTACTGACACTCACTGGTTCCAGCGAGTTCGTTACAAAACTATATTGATGTTAAAGGTAAATCGTATCTACTGTTGTCTTTGATTCGTTAGGTACAATTGAACATGTTAATCCAAGAAAATATTTGTGACTTTCGAAAGTGCTCGTTATAACCAACAGGATGCCATATTCGCCTTCGTTATAACCGTGATGTTTCCTTGGTTCGACCCTTCAGGTTCAGCTGTGTAAAAGCAACCAGTCAAGATTGTAGGTACAGCACAAGTATTTGAAATACTTCCGTGATATACGCACGACATGGTATTTAGCAACACTGTAGCTTTCAACCCTAGATGCCTCTTGTTCCACAGGTCTCCCCTTTGCATGTGTTTGTGATGTCTGCCACGTTATTGCGCTCCGGTCACTGGGTTCCCCGTTACTTGATAATGGTACAACGCCAAACAAATAGTCCCAATTATTCGCTGAAGCAGATCCCATCGTCCTTAATGGACAAAATAGCTGGGGTAGGTATATTGATTAATCACTGAGAATCAGTGATGACACCAGACTTTTGTGAAAACGGGTTAGTAGGTCCTGCCCTACTGTTTTCATTGTGGCATAAAAAGTGAGTGAGTGAATTTAGTTTTACGCCGCACGCAGCAATATTCCAGCTATATATAAATGGACCAGACAATCCAGGGATCAACATCATGAGCATCGATTTACGCAATTGGGGCCGATGACATGTGTCCACCAAGTCAGCAAGCCTAACCACCTCATCCTGTTAGTCGCCTTTCATGACAGGCATTGGTTAGTGAACACCAATTCGAACCCGGATCCTTACGGGTGGCATAAAAAGTATGTGTTGTCAAACGTATCACATTCCAATACCATAATTGGAATCGGACAATGGATTCTGCCTTTACGAGAGATTTCTTCAGATTATGGAAAGAGTTCTGTCACTTCTATTAACGTTTACCTTGATAGAGTTCTTACTGGTCAAACAGAATATTCGTTTACAGAGACATTCAGCAAGGTAGCAAGACGAAATCAATTAAATTAAGTGACATTTCAGTCTCGTTAGTTGCAGGTGTCTGGATGGGGACCAAACGTAGACACTCAATGTCACCGCCTCTCACACCAGAGCATGATCAGACAGTCTGTGTCGGGGGGAAATATTGAGACGTTTTTACATGGCGCCGCCTCACTGAAGGAGTACTGGTGTCAGTGTCAGGCAAGGAATACCAACTCTTTGTGTTGGCTGGTACAAGTTTTTGCATTACAATGCTTACCCTTTCACGAACACATGGCATCATCACTGAATTTCAGTGAACCATTCATATAATTTTACCACTTCTTTTACGCCCTTTCGTATCTGAATCTCGATAATCACGACTGGGTAAATTTCTAGCATTGACGTTGTATATCTGCTGCCCATGAATACCTTGTGGTTCAGTGGTCTAAGGCGTTGGGAAGGCGTAGGGGAGACAAGAGCACAAGAGTCCCTTTGGCGGCAGAAACCTGGGACTGTGATTTCGACTCCAGGTTTGATCTAATTATGGTTCAAGGTTTACCAAAATCATACCGTACTTATGGGTTTCACCAGATTGATTGCGACAGCCATGACTCAGTTAAGCTGAAAAGATTATGTGAGTGGAATTGTTTTCAAAGTGGCATCCTCGACAATACACAATTTACACCTCTCCTATTGCAAAAGCGGTAAGCCCAACTCATTTCCTATAGTACTTTACCAAATAAGTACACAACGTTTTCTACCACATTTAAGGGACGGTGGGGTAAAGGCCCGGGTTCGATTCCACAACGTTTTTCGCCTTCAAGGATTGAGTAAACTTGTCATTTAAAGCGTTCGCTCGTTACACCTAAGGTCCGGTTTCGATTCCTTACATGGGTAAATCTGGTGATATTACTGCAATATTGTTAAAGCGGCATAAAACCCAACTCACTCACTTCTCCACGATTTGTTGTTTTTAGGAATAACCCGATAGTTGTCTGAAGTATAACGACTGATTTGGTCCCAAAACATTCCAGCAAAGCCTGCAAATATGATTCATCTTCACATTTTACATTTCTCAACTGAACAAGAACTGACATTTTAGAAGCATTTACTTCTTTGCCCTTTTCGATTCATCAAATTCTGTCAACCAAATTAGTTTTCGAGACGTCATCATATAGAAGGATATAATGATTTCATATACATCAAAGTTTTAAAGTGTTATTTTTGTGAAATATTGAGACATGAATTGAAGGAACTCTTCAAATGGACTCTTGTGTGTCCATCATCTTCAAGGTCATGTCTGCATCATCGATTCACATTAATTCCCATTTATTTGCATGTATTCATCGTCCTTTATGCCTTCACTATAGGGGAACGTTGATGAGCATAGCCCTAGCACCCTTTCACTGCGTGGATCCTCTTCAAGGGCTACTCTCAGATGTCCCCATGACATTTGATGGTGCTTATTATCGACAAACTGATTACAACAAACATTTCCTTTTCCTCATACGGTAATTGTGCAAGTCTGCTTTTTTAAATTTATGACAAGATCTTGATCATTGCATGTAATGGACCAATCCCGTCACATCACACAGCTGGATATTAAATAAATTATAACATTATGAAGTCAACGGCCCTTGATTATTACAAGCTTGGTACTGATGTTGTAAACTGATAGACTTTGTATTCCCAAACCCTGTAAATAGGATCCACGATAATCAGGACACACACTTGAGGTACATTTGATTTGAAAGTCGTTGACGAAACCCTCCACGACGTTTGATGCATAGTACGAGAGGTGATATATTGTTGTGGTCTGATCGTTTACCAAGGACGTAACATAGAAACAATCCGCCAACAGGTATGAAACATAAACCGGATGTGACGCAGATTGAGTATGTTCGCACGTACACATAGACGCACACACACGATCGCACGCACGCGCGCGCAAACGCACGTGCACAATTGCGCACATTCTCATCTCATTACGTTGCACCAAAGAGCACAATGACACAGCGACACTGCTCTGTCCATGTCAACGCCACCGTGCTGTCAAACCCAACAAATGACAGCAGTGTGTCTCGCTTGTGTAAATATAGCCGCCTAACGACATCAAAACAGTTGAGGATAAAATGTCAGCACGGCTTGTCCGTCCTGGTCTTACCTCACTGATTAACTCATCGCAAGCGTTAAATACAGTTATATGCCTTCACAGACAGAAACTGATACAGAGTGGAGATCGCTGATGGATTATGTCCATCAAGGCTTACTGCCCGAGTAACATACTTAGTGCCGTGGTGATTTGAGTGACATTTTCTCTAACCCCTTGGCCGGGCACTTGCATGGGTGCTGGGCGGATTACATCCATGAGCCTCCGAATTAGCATCAAAAGGCCAAGAAGCTAAGGTCTCTGCCCTTGTGTTTGATGCTAGAGTTGTAGGCTGTATGGCGTTTATGGAGGTAAATATATTAAGATGATTACAAATTGTGTCTGCTTTGTCACGATAAAGTTGCATTCAAAACCAATTGTTACAAAATCATTGCATTCCATGGCATGCGATACAGGCAAGTTGATGTGAGGTTTAGTTTTACGCCGCACTCCATTTGCAGTAGTCCAGCCATATGGCGGCGGGCTGTAAATAATCGAGTCTGGACCAGACAATCCAGTGATCAACAGCATGAGCATCGATCGACCGAATTGGGATACGATGTCATGTGTCAACCAAGTCAGCGAGTCTGACCAAGCATGGGTTACTGAACATCAATTCTAACCCGGATCTTTACGAGTCAGAAACGTTGAAGGATTTCTTTCAAACTTATATGCGTAACTCTAAAACTATCAAAATATTTTCAGGCGTCGCTTAGTCGTGCCATATTCCTACAAATGAAGGGTCGAATCCAGAGGGCACTTCGGTTATTATCCTTGGCTTGCTGGCACCATACGCTTGCTTTAATGTCGTAAAATCGATCAGTGTTTAATCAAGAAACGGTTTGGCCGATCACGTCCTGAATATCTGGAATAGTGGTGGATGTTGCATAAAATATATTCATTCGCTTCTTCACAGGAGTATAAACACAAAGGTCAAATGTGTGAATATTTATAACCAATTCTCATATTGAACCCATCGTGCAAACTAAGGTACGACTGTAGACAGTCTCGTATTAAATACCGAAATGTTACTTTAATATTGGTATTCTAAAAGCTATGCAGCATAAAGGATTTACCAAATTTGTTCTATTTCGTGAGAGTGGATGTCGTGTTTCGTCACTGAGCATCGTGATATTTCAAATGGGTTCTCACAGTGTTGTCTAAACCCGAGACTGGTTTCCATAGTATTCTCCAATATTTACCAATTTCATCTTGTATGATTGTCTTTGTCTCCTAAACCTCTTGCCGTGGACATGATGACACTGGGACATTATTTCTTCATTCTGCAAGCTCTTCAGAAAGTGGCATAATTCTACAAGAGACCTCTCCTTGCGTGTCTTCAGGGCTACTCCGGGCTATCAATGGTAGTATTATCAAAGCCATATGTTTTCCCGTTCGCCAAGAAACCGAGAGAAGACAGGTCTGAGATGCCCATGTATCTGTGGATGATGAACGTCAATGATTCTCCTTCCATGGTGGCACAATTCAAAGATGTCTCTTTGCAATGGATTTGGTCGATATTTAAAAGTAATCTGCAAATATTGAGAATTTTTGATATTGTAGGGCAATTTGTGAAAGGTGTAGGAAACGGAACAGTTTGTTTGTTTGAGGTGCTTGTGACATTGCATCAGTTGGAAACGTTAAATGTGAAAATATCCACACTCACGGAACCATCTTCATCTGTATTTGAATTATACTTCACCAGTGTTTGACGTGTTTTGACAAGTATCTCTGTATTTGATCGGCATTTTGTTTATCCTCAATTTGATCTGCATCTATCCAGAATCTGACCCGAATCCCAGCCAGTATTTGATGGTATGTTAATCTAGCCTGTGTATGACCGGTATTTTACCTGCATCGGACCAGGATGTGATCGATATCACCCCACAAGTATTTGACCAGTGTGTTACGAGATTCTGTACAACCTTCGCTCCTTTTGTTCAGGTTTCATGATCGATGATGGAATTCCTCGATTTTTCTGCCAACCCATTGCATGCAGCTCAGTTCTAATTGTCTACTTACAGACAGCCAAAGTTCCTCTATCAATCATATCCAGCCTTAATTTTTCTAAACTCCTTCGTTTGTTTTTAGAAACAAGAATACCAAGCCGCCTCCTGTCACCGACAGTCAATTTTCTGGGCCTACCTGCGCCTCCCTGGTGCTCCATGCCATATCCATTTGCAATATTTTTCAAAACACGATAAACAGTGGACAAGGGGATGCTTCAGCTGATCTGATGTCCTTGTTATAATACTCTAAAATCAACTTCCTCTTCTCTAAATCTTCCATACTGAGGATCACTGAAAATGTCGTCTGCTAGCAAGTAAACAAAGGGGGATAACTCATCTCACAAACTCATGAAAAGGATAAACGGAGTTGTCTCTCTTGAATGAACCCAAGCACTTGACAGCTGGTCAAGGTTTTTTATACTAAAAATCCAATTAAACATATTTCTAAAATTCTCAATAATTTCTGGTCATACTATACATATGTTAGATGGATGCATGCCATATCAATATGCATAGTTTACAAAGTAGAAATGCATAAGTTAATAATTTATATGCATATACTATAGTAAGTCACACATTAAACTGTCAAATCAGATTTATTCAGTCACCAAGATATCCTCCGCAGTTCACATTCTCAACGAGTTCGAGATTGCCATTATCCAGATTGTCTTTCGCCTGTCTTGGCCTGATGTCGTCGACAACAACGTAGTTCTTTCTTCACTTTAATGTCCACGCTGCTGGGCAAGCCTCTTTTACTACTCTCCCTCGCTCATATTCACAAAGCCATATATATTCGTATGGTAGAAATAGGTTGTATTATCTGTTTGTTATTTTAAGGTTGTGTCCATTTTCGGGGAGGGGTGGGGACTTTTCTTTTTGTGGTATTATGCCGCGTGGGCAGGGCACGCTCACCTTTACGTGAACACCTGGTATCACCACTATTTGGTATCGCATCAGAAACACGTGCTTAAGGAAATTATAGACAATCGTATAATACACTTTTTACAGCAGATGTTTCTCTTGGATATGGAAAGAATTTAATTGATCAGTATGCATATGAATTGGAATTTCTGCTCGGACTGGCAAAAATAGAAAGACTTGTAAGAATAAAAAGGGGAATTTGGCCAAAATGTTCAACTTAAGCTTCATGTATATCGATGACTGGATATCGTCTATTGATGTGACTTCTCGCCGACATTTGACTGGAATATTGCTGAAAGCAGCAGGAATTGTCAGTTCACTCACTTTTATCACCTGCCTGTCGTTTAGCGCCTGTACGTTTTGTGACAGCTCTAAACCAATTTGGTGTTACTCCCACTGACGTCAATATTAAAACCAGGTGTCCCAAGCAGCCTGCACTGTCAGCCAAACCCGAGACACTCCATATCATTGCGATAATATCCACAGCCGATATCCATCTTTGTAGTAAGGTGCAACAAATAGACGCTATAAATAACTTTCCAGGATCTGACGTAAAGCCTCTGTTCAGTGCCATCAGCAAAGTTTACATTATCCTCGTTCAGGGCTAGAGGATCAATTATAGTTCCCCTCACCAAGGACAAGTAAGCGGATGCAGTTGTTAATAGCATTAACTGGCTCCTTGTCATTACGCACAGAAAGATTTGCGTTAAGTGGACTTTTGTAGACAGTATCTTAGTCGAGGAACTGCCCGGAGTTATTCCACAATTCATGGCACAAATAATACGCTCAGCTTACCCCGGTACTTCCATGTCTTGCTGACATTTCTTTCAGTCTCCCCCAGAGGGGAAGAACTGCTAGATAAGCTTAACATCTTTACTTGCTCGTCCGCCGAAAAAATATACATCTGTTAATTACTTCCGATGCCACTGTTGCTGCAAGAAGTGTGATATCCTTTATCCCGAGCATGAATTCCTTTCAAAAAGGTTACTGATATTGAATTTCAAAACCAAATGAAACATTGCTGGTCAACATTTAAAAACTTGTGTTAAGGGCACTTCAGAATAGACATGTCCTTCAACTTGTGTTCATGCTGAATATCTAAAGGCGAATCGCTAGATACAAACGGTTAATGGGTGGTACTGTTGTAAATCGTCACTTTCATGATAGGCGCATGATTCCTACACTTCCCTCTAGGCATTGTTATATATTTTACAAAATATGGATGTTTCTTTGTTCAGCTAACGAAGATCGGTATGTGGTCAACTGACCCTAACTCTCATAACCAGAGTTAGCTTGCAGAGAAGCTGTTCGGCCAAGGTTACAACATCAAAGACCTCGGTAAAGCTTCAGAGAGTTTTATAGTCGACATTAGGAGGGCACTATCAATTGTGACGCATCAGTGACAAAAATGACGCCACACTCTCTTCCCGTACTTCACTCGTACCATGTGTTCCCGTGGTTTTACGTCCGACCCTCTTCCCGTACTTCACTCGTACCATGTGTTCATGTGTTCCCGTGGTTTTACGTCCGACCCTCTTCCCGTACTTCACTCGTACCATGTGTTCCCGTGGTTTTACGTCCGACCCTCTTCCCGTACTTCACTCGTACCATGTGTTCCCGTGGTTTTACGTCCGACCCTCTTCCCGTACTTCACTCGTACCATGTGTTCCCGTGGTTTTACGTCCGACCTTCTTCCCGTACTTCACTCGTACCATGTGTTCCCGTGGTTTTACGTCCGACCTTCTTCCCGTACTTCACTCGTACCATGTGTTCCCGTGGTTTTACGTCCGACCCTCTTCCCGTACTTCACTCGCTCACCGTTTTGAGAACACCTGGCAAAATCACTGTTTCGTAATGATTCATAAACACATAGACCCAGTCATGATATGTCCGGAATTGTACAATCGACACTGCTTTCAGAAGAGACTTCTTATGGATGCGGTAAGGATTTTTGTCGCCTTTGAGTAAGTGTGTTGAACGCCGTTAAATTTTGGAATACTAAACCAGTTCTCGACAGTTAAGTGAATAATTGTAGCTACTTCCACCTGCCAACGTAAAATCAGATACAGTCATGTGTCAGCTAAAACATAGCTACAATAATGTGTCAGCCAAACAACAGCTACAATCTTGTATAGACTAAAATATAGCTACAATCAAGTGCCGACTAAAACAGAACTACATCAACGCAGCAAACATCTCGTGTCAACTGAAACGTAGCAGCTACGATCTAGTACCAACTGAAACACATATGTATAATAGTGACAATTAACCACTACATGTAGGGCTAATGGTAATTACTGACACTGACTGATGTATTTGTGATGTCTGCCACGTTATTGCGCTCCGGTCACTGGGATGCGCATTACTTGATAATGGTACAAGGCCAAAACAATAGTCCCAATTACTCGCCGAAGCAGATCCCATCGTCCTTAATGGACAAAATAACTGGAGTAGGTATACTGATTAATCACTGAGAATCAGTGATGACACCAGGTTTTCGCGAAAAACGGGTAGGTAGGTCCTGCCCTACTGTTGTCATTTTGGCATAAAAAGTGAGTAAGTGAATTAAGTTTTACACCGCACTCTTCAACCTATATGGCGGTGGTCTGTAAATATATGGACCAGACAAACCAGGGATCAACATCATGAGCATCGATCTACGCAATTGGGACTGATGACATGTGACAACCAAGTCAGCAAGCCTAACCATCTGATCCTGTTAGTCGACTCTCATGACAGGCATGGGTTACTGAACACCAATTCTAACACGGATCTTCACGGGTGGCATAAAAAGTACGTGTTGTCAAACGTATCGCATTCCAATACCATAATTGGAATCGGACAATGGATTCTGCTTTTACAAGAGATTCTTCAGATTATGGAAAGAGTTCTGTCACTTCTATTAACCTTGATAGAGTTCTTACTGGTCAAACAGAATATTCGTTTACAGAGACAGTCAGCGAGGTAGCAAGACGAAATCAATTAAATTAAGTGACATTTGAGGCTCGTTAATTGCAGGTGTCTGGATGGGGATCAAACGTAGACACTCAATGTCACCGCCTCTCACACCAGAGCATGATCAGACAGTCTGTGCCGAGGGGAAATAACCAGACATGTTTACATGGCGCCGTCGCTTGGTACTGTCAGGCAACAAACACGCAGTTTTCGTGTGAGTGATGGGTGGCACAGGTATTGCAGTATAGCTTACCATTTCAAGAAAATCTGGTGTCATCACTGAACTTAAGTGAACCATTCATACTATTATTTTACCACTATTTTTGCTCCCTTTCGTATCTGATGAATCTCTATAATCGCGAGTGGGTAAATTTCTAGCATTGGTGTTGTATATCTGCTGCCCATGAATCCCTTGTCATGATGACTACATTCCGTGTTGGTGACACACTGGTTCAGTGGTCTCAGGCGATGTAATTCGTAGTGATGACTAGTATCCCTTTGGCGACTGTGAGTTCGACTCCAGCTTTGGCCTAATTATGTTTCAAGGTTCATCAAAACTATACGGTGCTAGTGGGTTTCACCAGACTGATTGCGACAGCCATGACTCAGTTAAGCTGACAAACAATGATAAGAGTGGAATTGTTTTCAAAGTGGCATCCTCGACAATACACAATTTACACCTCTCCTCAAACTTCAAGGTGCCCAGCTATAACTTCAGAACTGTTGAAAAAGCGGTAAGCCCAACTCATTTCCTTTAGTAATTTCTCATCTCATTACATTGCACCAAAGAGCACAATGACACTGCGACACTGCACTGTCCATGTCAACGCCAGCCTGCTGTCAAACCCAACAAATGACGGCAGTGTGTCTCGCTTGTGTAAATATAGCCGCCTAACAACATCAAAAACAGTTGAGGACAAATGTCAGCACGGCTTGTCCGTCCTGGTCTAACCTCACTGATTAACTCATCGCAAGCGTTAAATACAGTTATATGCCTTCACAGACAGAAACTGATACAGATTGGAGATCGCTGATGGATTATATAACATACTTAGTGCCGTGGTGATTTGGAGTGACATTTCTCTAACCCTTTGGCCGGGCACTTGCTTGGGTGCTGGGCGGATTAGATCTATGAGCCTCCGAATTAGCATAAAAAAGGCCAAGAAGCTAGGTCTCTCTGCCCTTGTGTTGGATGCTAGATTTGTAGGCTGTATGGTGTTTATGGAGGTAAATGTATTAATATGATTACAAATTGTGTCTGCTTTGTTACGATAAAGTCATTGTATTACATGACATGCGATACAGGCAAGTTGATGTGAGGTAGTAGTCCAGCTATATGGCGGCGGGCTGTAAATAATCGAGTCTGGACCAGACAATCCAGTGATCAACAGCATGAGCATCGATCGACCCAATTGGGACACGATGTCATGTGTCAACCAAATCAGCGAGTCTGGCCAAGCATGGGTTACTATACATCATTTCTATCCAGGATCTTCACGAGTCAGGAACGTTGAAGGGATTTCTTTCAAACTTATATGCGTAACTCTAAAACTATCAAAATATTTTCAGACGTCGCTCAGGCGTGCCATATTCCTACAAATGTAGGGTCGAATCCAGAGGGCGATTTGGTTATTATCCTTGGCTTGCTGGCACCATACGCATGCTTTAATGTCGTAAAATCGATCAGTGTTCAATCAAGAAACGGTTTGGCCGATCACGTCCTGAATATCTGGAATAGTGGTGGATGTTGCATAAAATATATTCATTCGCTTCTTCGCAGGAGTATAAACACAAATGACAAATGTGTGAATATTTATAACCAATTCTCATATTCTACACATCGTGCAAACTAAGGAAGGACTGTAGACATTCTCGTATTAAATACCGAATTGTTGCTTTAACATGGGTTTTCTCAACGCTATGCAGCATAAAGGATTAACCAAATTTGTTCGAGAGAGTGGATGTCGTGTTTCGTCGCTGAGCATCGTGATATTTCAAATGGGTTCTCACAGTGATGTCTAAACCCGAGACTGGTTTCCATAGTATTCTGCAATATTTACCAATTCCGTCCTGTATGATTGCCTTTGTCTCCTATACCTCCACCAGTGGACGTGATGGAACTGGGACATTATTTGTTCATTCTGCAAGCACTTCAGAAAGTGGCATAAGTCTACAAGAGACCTCTCCTTGCGTGTCTTCCGGGGCTATTCCCGGGCTATCAATGGCAGCATTATCAACGCCATGTGTTTTCTCGTTCGCCAAGAAGCCGGGATAAGACAGGTCTGAGATGCCCATGTATGGTGGATGATGAACGTCAATGATTCTCCTTCCATGGTGACACAATTCAAAAGATGTCCTTGATCTGGATTTGGTCGATTTTGTAAAGTAATCTGCAAATATTCTTTCATATTGTAGGGCAATTTGTGAAAGGTGTAGGAAACGGAAGTTTGTTTGTTTGAGGTGCTTGTGACATTGCATCAGTTGGAAACGTTAAATGTGAAAAATATCCACACTCACGGAACCATCTTCATCTGTATTTGAATTTTACTTCACCTGTGTGTGACCTGTTTTGACCAGCATCTCAGGATTTGATCGGCATCTTTTTTTATCCTCAATTTGATCTGCTTATGTCCAGAATCTGACCCGAATCCCAGCCAGTACATGATGGGATGTGAATCTAGCCTGTATTTCACCTGCATCGGACCAGGATGTGATCGATATCAGACAAGTATTTGACCAGTGTGTGACGAGATTCGTACAAGTATTTGACCTAAATGTATTTGTATCTGAAGAGTTTCTAATCTAAGTTTCTAAGAGAATAATCATCAGCGAAATATTGGCATTTACTTCACCTAATTTTTACCCATTCTGAGAACTAATTAGGTGATTATGAGTGTGTGGTGCCTGGATGATTGTTTGTCATTAGGCGATCTGGGTATGGTAGAGCCCATAACGTTTGTTCTTGGGGATAGGCTTGGGGTAAGAATAAGTATACACATTTTGAATTAATGAAGCAATAGAATTTAACAAATACATATGTGAGATGGATGCATGCCATATCAATATGCATAGTTTACAAAGTAGAAATGCATATGTTTATAATTTATATGCATATACTATAGTAAGTCACACATTAAACTGTCAAATCAGATTTATTCAGTCACCAAGATGTGCTCCGCAGTTCACATTCTCAACGAGTTCGAGATTGTCATTATCCAGATTGTCTTTCGCCTGTCTTGGCCTGATGTCGACAACAACGTAGTTCTTTCTTCACGTTGATGTCCACGCTGCTGGGCAAGCCTCTTTGAGTACTCTCCCTCGGTCATATTCACAAAGCCATATATATTCGAATGGTAGAAATAGGTTGTATTATCTGTTTGTTATTTTGAGGTTGTGTCCTTTTTCATTATTCCACAATTCAAGGCTCAAATAATAGGCTCAGCTTACCCGGTACTTCCATGTCTTGCTGACATTTCCTTCAGTCTCGCCCAGAGGGGAAGAACTGCTAGATAAGCTTAACATCTTTACTTGCTCGTCCGCCGAAAAAATAGATCTGTTAATCACTTCCGATGCCACTGTTGCTGCAAGAAGTGTGATATCCTTTTTAACAAGAATGAATTCCTTTCAAAAAGGTTACTGATATTGATTTTCAAAACCAAATAAAACATTGCTGGTCAACATTTCAAAAAATGTCTTAAGGTCGCTTCAGAATAGACATGACCTTCAACTTGTGTTCATGCTGAATATCTAAAGGCGAATCGATAGAGACAAACTTTTAATGGGTGGCACTGCTGTAAAACATCACTTTCATGATAGGCGCACAACGAAGATCGGTATGTGGTCAACTGACTGTAACTCTCATAACCAGAGTTAGCTTGCAGAGAAGTTGTTGGACCAAGGTTACAACATTAAAGACCTCGGTAAAGCTTCATGGAGTTTTATAGTCAACATTAGGAGGGCACTACCAATTGTGACGCAACAGTGACAAAAATGACACCAGACCCTCTTCCCGTACTTCACTCGTACCATGTGTTCCCGTGGTTTTACGGGTTCACAGCTGACTACCCTTTGCATTTGTATATAATGGATGCCACGGGTGGCATATGATTCGCTGACCGTTTTCGCTGACCGATTCATAAGCACATAGACCCAGTCATGATATGTCCGGAATTGTACAATCGACACTGCTTTCAAAAGAGACTTCTCATGGATGTGGTAAGGATTTTGTCGCCTTTGAGTAAGGGTGTGGAAAGCCGCTAAAGTTTGGAATACTAAACGAGTTCTCGATAGTTCAATGAATAGTAGCTACTTCCACCTGTCAACATAGACACAGATACAGTCATGTGTCAGCTGAAACATAGCTACAATAATTGTTTCTTTTTTTCTTTTTTTTCTTTATCTTTTTTTTTAGGTACAAGACCATGACATCAAATAGCAGTCAAATATAACCATGCGTCTGTATACAGAGTTTGGTAAGCATATTATAACAAATGACATTGTAGGACAAAAATGGGTCGGTTGTGCGTTAGCATTAATCAAACAATTGATGAAAATCTGACCAAAATCCAACAAAATTGGTGAAATTGCAGGAAGAGATGGCATGTGTTCTCTCGATATTGTAAACTTTACATATTTCATTTCTGATCATATCGAAACGTGGTGTACAAACATATGTTCTTATCGATATTCAATGTGATATCTGTTTTTATCTTTATCCAGTTAGAAAATTCATGCTCTTACTAGGCTTGCATATTCTAAGAAGTTCGATCTTAAGTGGTTTCTAGTTTGCTCATGAAACTTTTGATATGTATAGATTGTTCCATCAGTATCTATCAAGTCATTTACATACATGCCTATTTTAGCGTAGTGTTGGTACAGGAATGGTATTTTATTCAAAGGAATTTGGTCATTGTGCCATAAACATTGCGATAGAATATTATTGCCCTGAACAACTTTTTTATTTTTCAATGACGTATAGAAACCCCATGCTAAAAGTGCGTCTTTCCAAAAACAGGGTTTTTTTTATTTATAACTCTTTGTTTTATCAATGTTTCTCCCTTCAGCAAGATATCTTGTATGTTTTGTGAAACATTGTAGGAAAAGATGGCAGTCAATTTAGACTCATTTAAAAATATTCTTTTAAACCACAATAATGTGTCAGCCAAACAACAGCTACAATCAGGTGTGGTAATTACTGACACTCACTGGTTCCAGCGAGTTCGTTACAAAACTATATTGATGTTAAAGGTGAATCGTATCCACTGTTGTCTTTGATTCGTTAGGTACAATTCAACACGTTAATCCCAGAAAATGTTTGTGACTTTCGAAAATGCTCGTTATAACCAACAGGATGCCATATTCGCCTTCGTTATAACCGTGATGTTTCCTTGGTTCGACTCTTCAGGTTCAGCTGTGTAAAAGCAACCAGTCAAGATTGTAGGTACAGCACAAGTATTTGAAATACTTCCGTGACATACACACGACATGGTATTTAGCAACGCTGTAGCTTTCAACCTTAGATGCCTCTTCTTCCACAGGTCTCCCCCTTTGCATGTGTTTGTGATGTCTGCCACGTTATTGCGCTCCGGTCACTGGGATGCACATTACTTGATAATGGTACAACGCAAAAAAATAGTCCCAATTATTCGCTGAAGCAGATCCCATCGTCCTTAATGGACAAAATAGCTGGGGTAGGTTTATTGATTAATCACTGAGATGATCATCAGTGATGACACCAGGTTTTCGCGAAAAGCGGGTTAGTAGGTCCTGCCCTACTGTTTTCATTGTGGCATAACAAGTGAGTGAGTGAGTTTAGTTTTACGCCGCAATCAGATATATTCCAGCTATATGGCGGCGGTCTGTAAATAAATGGACCAGACAATCCAGGAATCAGCATCATGAGCATCGATCTATGCAATTGGGACCGATGACATGTAACCACCTGATCCTGTTAGTCGCCCCTCATGACAGGCATGGGTTACTGAACACCAATTCTAACCCGGATCCTTGCGGGTTACATAAAAAGTATGTGTTGTCAAAAGTATCACATTCCAATAACATAATTTGAATCGGTCAATGGATTCTGCCTTTACGAGAGATTTCTTCAGATTATGGAAAGAGTTCTGTTACTGCTATTAACCTTGATAGAGTTCTTACTGGTCAAACAGAATATTCGTTTACAGTGACAGTCAGCGAGGCAGCAAGATGAAATCAATGAAATTAAGTGACATTTAAAACTCGTTAATTGCAGGTGTCTGGAGGGTACATTGTGTGAAGCCCATTTCTGGTGTCACCCCCCGTGATATTGCTGGAATATTGCTAAAAAGCGGCGTAAAACCATACTCACTCACTCACTCGCAGGTGTCTGGATAGGGATCAAACGTAGACACTCAATGCCACCGCCTCTCACACCAGGGCATGATCAGACAGTCTGTGTCGAGGGGAAATATTCAGACGTTTTTACATGGCGCCGCCTCACGGAAGGAGTACTGGTGTCAGTGTCAGGCAAGGAATACCAACTCTTTGTGTTGGGTGGTACAAGTTTTTGCATTACAATGCTTACCCTTTCACAAACACCTGGTATCATCACTGAATTTAAGTGAACCATTCATATAATTTTACCACTTCTTTTACGCCCTTTCGTATCTGAATCTCGATAATCACGACTGGGTAAATTTATAGCATTGACGTTGTATATCTGCTGCCCATGAATACCTTGTGGTTCAGTGGTCTAAGGCGTAGGGAAGGCGTAGGGAAGACAAGAGTCCCTTTGGCGGCAGAAACCTGGGACTGTGATTTCGACTCCAGGTTTGATCTTATTATGGTTCAAGGTTTTACCAAAACCATACCGTGCTAATGGGTTTCACCAGATTGATTGCGACAGCCATGACTCAGTTAAGCTGAAAAGATTATATGTGTGGAATTGTTTTTAAAGTGGCATCCTCAACAATACACAATTTACACCTCTCCTCAAGGTGCCCAGCTATAACTGCAGAACTGTTGCAAAAGCGGTAAGCCCAACTCATATCCTTCAGTAATTTACCAAATAAGTACACAATGTTTTCTACCACATTTAATGGACGGTGGGGTAAAGGCCCGGATTCGATTCCACAACGTTTTTCGCCTTCAAGGGGCGATTGAGTCAACTTGTCGTTTAAAGCGTTCGCTCGTTGTGCCGAGGTACGGTTTCGACTCCTTACATGGGTAAATGTGGTGATATTACTGGAATATTGTTAAAGCGGCATAAAACCCAACTCACTCACTTCTCCACAATATGTTTTTTTTTAGGAATATCCCGACAGTTGTCTGAAGAATAACGACTGATTTGGTCCCAAAACATTCCAGCAAAGCCTGCAAAATATGAAAGCCATGAATATGGTTTTAAGCTTCAAACATTCATCTTAAGATTTTTACATTTTTTCAACTGAACAAGACTTGACATTTTTAGAAGCATTTGCTTCTTTGCCCATTTCGATTCATCAAATTCTGTCAACCAAATGAGTTTTCGAGACGTCATCATATAGAAGGATATAATGATTTTATATACATCAAAGTTTTGAAGCGTCACTTTTGTGCAATATTAAGACATGAATTGAAAGAACTCTTCAAATGGACTCTTGTGTGTCCATCATCTTCAAAGTTAAGTCTGCATCATCGATTCACATTTATTCCCATTTATTTGCATGTTTTCACATGTATTCATCGTCCTTTATGCCTTCACTACAGGGGAACGTTGATGAGCATAGCCCGTGCACCCTTACACTGTGTGGATCCTCTTCAAGGGCTACTCTCCGATGTCCCCATGACATTTGATGGTGCTTAACATCGACAAACTGATTACAACAAACAGTTCCTTTTCCTCATACGGTAATTGTGCAAGTTTGCTTTTTTAATTTATGACTAGTTCTTGATGAGTGCATGTAATGGATCAATCCCGTCACATCACGCAGCTGGATATGTAATAAAATATAACATTATGATGTCAACGGTCCTTGCTTATTACAAGCTTGGTACTGATGTTGTGAACTGATAGATCTTGTATTCAGAAACCCTGTAAATAGGATCCTCGATAATCAGGACACACACTTGAGGTACATTTGATTGAAAGTCCTTGACGAAACCCTCCACGGCGTTTGATGCATAGTACGAGAGGTGGCCTGAACAAAACCCTCAACCACCCATGATATATTGTTGTGGTCTGTTTACCAAGGAAGTAACATAGAAACAATCCGCCAACAGGTATGAAACATAAAACCGGATGTGACGCAGACTGAGTATGTTCGCACGGACCCACGCACGCGCAAACGCACTACAATTACGCACATTCTCATCTCATTACGTTGCACAAAAGAGCACAATGACACAGCGACACTGCACTGTCCATGTCAATGCCACCGTGCTGTCAAACCCAACAAATGACGGTAGTGTGTCTCGCTTGTGTAAATAAAGCCGCCTAACGACATCAAAAACAGTTGAGGGACAAATGTCCGCACCTCTTGTCCGTCCTGGTTTAACCTCACTGATTAACTCATCGCAAGCGTTAAATACATTTATATGCCTTCAGAGACAGAAGCTGATACAGATTGGAGATCGCTGATGGATTATGTCCAACAAGGCTTACTGCCCGCGTAACATACTTAGTGCCGTGGTAATTTGGGAGTGACATTTCTCTAACCCTTTGGCTGAGCACTTGCTTAGGTCCTGGGCGGATTAAAGCCTCGAGCCTCCGATTTAGCATCAAAGAAGCTAAATAGCTAGGTCTCTCTGCCCTTGTGTTGGATGCTAGATTTGTAGGCTGTATGGCGTTTACTGAGGTAAATGTATTAAGATGATTACAAATTGTCCGTGCTTTGTTACGATAAAGTTGCTTTCAAAAGCAAATGTTACAAAATCATTGTACCGTTGTGTCGAACTCGATATCTCGGTTGTCTCGATATAACATCTCGGTCCCGGCAAAATCCTTCATAATTTATTATTATTCATGCTCTTTTAACTCGATACGGATGTCTCGATATTTCGGATATCTCGATATAATTTCATGGTCCTAGCAAGCAAAATTACCCTTTAAGCTCGATGTTTGCAAAGGAACTCGATATTCACGTACCTTTCATGTGTAACTATCCCTCTGAACTGAGGTTGTTTCCACACGTTTACATACGGTGCGGCATGGATCAAAGGGATGCGGCAGTGTCAACAAGTTAGGGCTAATTGAGTTGAAGGTGTCACTTGTTTGTTATTTAATTAGGATTAATTAAGAAGGAATTAATTAGGAAGTACTCACTGTTACGACTAAACACTACTGATAACGGATTATAGTTTCAAAACACAGTAGGAATTCAATGAGAGTGTTGTGTAATCATGTGACTAGTATGTGATTGTTGAGTTGTTTCTAAATTGCGGAATTGTTTTCTTTCATAGTGATAGGTGATGATATGCCCTGGTCGGATGTCTCGAAGTTCGGATAACTCGATATTTTTTCTTGGTCCCATGAATATTGAGACAACGGTACTCGACTGTATTACATTACATGCGATACTGGCACGTTGATGTGTGTTTTAGTTTAACGCCGAACTCAGCAGTATTCCAGCTATATGTTGTTAGTCGCCCCTTACGACAAGCATGAGTTACTGAAGATTCTAACCCTGATCTAATTCTAACCCGGATCTTCACGAGCAGAAACGTTGAAGGGATTTTTTTCAAAATTATATGCGTACTTAAACTCTAAAACTAAAAAAACTGCCAAGTCAAAATATTCCCATGCGTCGTTTAGAGGTGCCATATTCCTACGAGGGCGAGGTCGAATCCAGAGGACACTTTGGTTATTATCCTTGGTTTGTGGCACCATACGCATGCTTTAATGCTGTAAATCGATCAGTGTTGAATCACGGAAGTGTTTGGCCGGGATTCCTTTATATCTGGAATAGTGGTGAAATTTGCATCAAATATATTCATTCACTAATTCTTCACAGGAGTATCAACACAAATGAAAAATATGTAAATATTTATAACCAATTCAGATGTTCTACCCATTGTGCAAACTAAGGTAGGACTGTAGAACCCTGCAGGTGACGTCATGGAACTGGGACATTACTTGTTCCTATACAACCTGCAGGTGACGTCATGGAACTGGGACATTATTTGTTTCTATACCTCCTGCAGGTGACGTCATGGTACTGGGACATTACTTGTTCCTATACCCCCTGCAGGTGACGTCATGGAACTGGGACATTACTTGTTCCTATACCCCCTGCAGGTGACGTCATGGAACTCGGACATTATTTGTTCCTATACCCGCTGAAGGTGACGTCATGGAACGGGGACATTATTTGTTCCTATACCCCCTGCAGGTGACGTCATGGAACTGGGACATTATTTGTTCCTATACCCCCTGCAGATGACGTCATGGAACTGGGACATTATTTGTTCCTATACCTCCTGCAGGTGACGTCATGGTACTGGGACATTATTTGTTCCTATACCCCCTGCAGGTGACGTCATGGAACTGGGACATTATTTGTTCCTATACCCCCTGCAGGTGACGTCATGGAACTGGGACATTATTTGTTCCTATACCCCTGCAGGTGACGTCATGGAACTGGGACATTATTTGTTCCTATACCCCTGCAGGTGACGTCATGGAACTGGGACATTACTTGTTCCTATACCCCCTGCAGGTGACGTCATGGAACTGGGACATCATTTGTTCCTATACCCCCTGCAGGTGACGTCATGGAACTGGGACATTATTTGTTCCTATACCCCCTGCAGGTGACGTCATGGAACTGGGACATTATTTGTTCCTATACCCCCTGCAGATGACGTCATGGAACTGGGACATTATTTGTTCCTATACCTCCTGCAGGTGACGTCATGGTACTGGGACATTATTTGTTCCTATACCCCCTGCAGGTGACGTCATGGAACTGGGACATTATTTGTTCCTATACCCCTGCAGGTGACGTCATGGAACTGGGACATTATTTGTTCCTATACCCCTGCAGGTGACGTCATGGAACTGGGACATTATTTGTTCCTATACCCCTGCAGGTGACGTCATGGAACTGGGACATTACTTGTTCCTATACCCCTGCAGGTGACGTCATGGAACTGGGACATCATTTGTTCCTATACCCCTGCAGGTGACGTCATGGAACTGGGACATTATTTGTTCCTATACCCCTGCAGGTGACGTCATGGAACTGGGACATTATTTGTTCCTATACCCCCTGCAGATGACGTCATGGAACTGGGACATTATTTGTTCCTATACCTCCTGCAGGTGACGTCATGGTACTGGGACATTATTTGTTCCTATACAATCTGCAGGTGACGTCATGGAACTGGGACAATATTTGTTCCTATACCCCCTGCAGGTGACGTCATGGAACTGGGACATTATTTGTTCCTATACCTCCTGCAGGTGACGTCATGGAACTGGGACATTATTTGTTCCTATACCCCCTGCAGGGCTAGCAATGGCAGTATTATCAATGTCATGTGTTCCTCGTTCGCCCCGTAGCCAAGAGAAGACAGGTCTGAGATGCCCATGTCTCGTGGATGGTGAACGTCAATGATTCTCCTTCCATGGTGGCACAATTCAAAAGATGTCCTTGCGTTGGATTTGTCGATGTTTGACGGTAATTCATGTCTGCAAATAATCTTTCATATTGTAGGGCTTTTTGTGAAAGTGTAGGAAACGGAACAATTTGTTTGTTTGAGGTTCTTGTGACATTGAACCAGTTGGAAACATTAAATATGATATCGATAATTGCAATTCCATCTTCATCTGTATTTGAATTATACTTGACCTGTGTTTGGCCTGTATCTCAGTTTTTGATCAGCATCTTAGTTTATCCTCAATTTCATCTGCATCTGTCCAGAATCTCACCCGCATCTCAGCCAGTATTTGATGGTATGTTAATCTTGCCCGTATATGACCGGTATTTCACCTGCATCGGACCAGTATCTAATTGATATCAGGCAAGTATTTAACCAATGTGTGACGTGATTCTTACAAGTATTTGACCTAAATATATTTGTATCTGAAGAGTTTCTACTTTCTAATCAACCTGCATGTAAATAATCATCAGCAAACTATTTGCATTTACTTCACCTCATCTTTACCCATTCCGAGAACTAATTAGGTAATATGGGTGTGTGATGCCTGGATGATCGTTTGGGATGTGACCTTGGTGAGGTAGAACCCATACAATCTGTTCTGGGTTAGATGGGAGGAGGATTAATAAATATACACATTTGGGAAAAAATGAATGGCAGTAATTGATTATACAAATACATATGTGAGATGGATGCATGCCACATCAATATACATAGTTAACAAAGTAGTAATGCATAAGTAAATAATTTGTATACACATACAATAATGAGTTACACATGTGTCAAATCAGATTTATTTAGTCACCAAGATGTGCTACGCAGTTCTCATACTCCATGAGTTCAGGATTGCCGTTATAGATCACATTCAAAAAGTCATACATATCAGGCTGGATATCAGGGAGTTAAGTTTGAAATGTCATCCTTCAAGGTGGTCTACAACATACAGATGGAAAAGTCGAGGATGGACATGGTCAGGTCCAACCTTCACTTGTCGGCCTTCTACAATATGAACGTACCCATACAGTGAGATTCGGTGCAGCAAGGTAGATGAGGTACATAAGGTATGAAAGATACTGTCACAAATACATTTGCCATTACAATAATGTTGTAGGTAAACGTAATTTCTGTGCTTATATACTTACACGTATCCTCCTCAAAGCTGATTTCAAGATCGTTTAAACTGTGTTGAACTAGTTAGATATCATTTTATGAAGTTATGGTGCAGGACACCCTACCTATGAACTTTGCCTGCTCCAGCGAGGCGTTACGGTTCAGTCATATTACGGTTACAGATATCAGATGATCTCTGCTCTGTGCTTATCGGGTGATGTGAGAGAGGGTTATTCAGGGAGATAAGGTGACCCCCCAGTACTAAAACACCGTCAGTAGCAATATATATCTTGATGCTAGAGTTTACAAAACAACTTATAGGCACCACGATAGGGCGCCGTGATGTTCACCCTGGTCCTTTCTTTCTGCATATACATCAGAATTTCTGCTCAGATTGGCAAAATAGCAAATGGGACTTTGGCAAAAATGTTCAACGTAAGCTTCACATGGTGACTTGATATCGTCCATTGATGTTTCAAAAGCCATTTTCAAACCAGACCCACGACAGTTCCTCTTCCTCTTCACTGAGTCTTCGGCCGACATTTGGCTGGAGTATTGATGAAAGCAACAGGAATTGTCAATTCACTCACTTTTATCACCTGCCTGTCGTTTAGCGCCTGTGCACTTTGTGACAGCTCTAAACCAATTTGGTGTTACTGGTGTTACTGACGTACATATTGGAACCAGGTGTCCCAAGCAGCCTGCACTGTCAGCGAAACCCGAGACACTCCATAATATTGCGATAATACCCACAGCCGACATCCATCTTTCTAGTAAGGTGTAAGAAATAGACGCTATAAATAACTTTCCAGGATCTGACGTAAAGACTCTGTGAGAAACCGGACAGTGCCATCAGCACATTTTACAGTATCCTCGTTCAGGGCAAGAGGATCAATAATAGTTCCCCTCACCAAGGACAAGTAAACGGACGCCCGGATGCAGTTGTTAATAGCATTAACTGGCTCCTTGTCATTACGCACAGAAAGATTTGCGTTAAGTGGACGTTTGTAGACAGTATCCTAGTTGAGGAACTGCCCGGAGTTATTCCACAATTCAAGGCTCAAATAATAAGCTCAGCTTACCCCGGTACTTCCATATGTCTTGCTGACATTTCCTTCAGTCCCGCCCGGAGGGGAAGAACTGCTAGATAGGCCTGACATCTTTACTTGCTCGTCCGCCGAAAAAATAGATCTGTTAATTACTTCCGATGCCATTGATGCTGCAAGAAGTGTGATATCCTTTTTCCCGAGCATGAATTCCTTTCAAAAAGGTTAGTGATATTGATTTTCAAAACCAAATAAAACATTGCTGGTCGACATTTCAAAAATGTGTAAAGAGCGCTTCAGAATAGACATGTCCTTCAACTTGTGTTCATGCTGAATATCTAAAGGCGAATCGATAAAGACAAATTAAACTTTTAATGGGTGGTACTGTTGTAAAACATCACTTTCATAAAAGACTCATGATTTTCACATCTTCTAAGCATTGCTGTTATATATTTTACAAAATATGAATTCTCCTTTGTTCTGCTAACGATGATAGGTTTGATTGCTACTGACCGTTTGTCATTATTGCCCAAAACTGACCAGCAGGCCTCTGTAAAGCTTGCCGAAAGTAATTTCTTTAACAAAATATGCATACTCCTTTGTTCTGCTAACGACGATCGGTTTACGTGCAACTGACCGTCGGAGTTAGCTTGCTTAGAAGTTGGTATCGACTTTTCTTTTAGCAGATACTTCTTATGAATCTGGAACTCGTTTTGTCGCTTTTGCGAGAGTAAGTGGGTTTGACGTTGCTAAACAGAGAATACTAAACGTATAAGGAACCGTTCTTAATTTATAGCTAGGAGTGTGATGATGACTTTAAAGGGAGTGAGTCACCCATTTTGCTCTGGGGAAGTGCGGGGAGTCATCTATAGTGTACTTGGTGCGAATGGCAATTTTATATATGAGAATAGCAACAGTTTAGGACGAAAATGATTGAACTGATTATTTGTGTTTAACTCGGCTGTGTTCGGGAACGTGGCGGAAGCACCCGAGAGCCCCTGCACGCGCAGCAGTCAAGCGAGACCCGATCTGACCCAGCAGCGTTTGTCTCTTACCGGCCGGCGAGACAGCGAGTGCACCATGGCCGAGAGCTTCACCCAGTGGCTACAAAGTAAGGGTTTTAATGATAATACAATAGACATTTTGCTGTATGAAGAGTTTGACTCACCATAATAACTTGGGCAACTTACTGCTACAGATATTTCAGAACTCGGGCTCAAAATGGCACAGAGAAAACTTTTAGAAAGACTTGTTGACGAAACCAAATATCAAAATCTGCGAAACCCTGTGGTCGACGGTCACACCGTGGACCATGCAACTACCCGGTCCCTAGCTGCTAACACGGAGCTGAATTCTCTATTAGACGCCCTCGGCTCTGCCCTGCTCACAGACCTGCTCCACACACAGCAAGATGCAGGTTTGGCTACTCGGGACGTGAGAACATCAGGTGAGAAGCCACTATTTATAGCAGACTTTGTGACTAGACCAAAAACTGTAAATTATGAAAACGAAGAAACTGTAAATCTACCAGAAGGTTCTCAGCTCATTGTAAGGAAAGGAAATTCAAAATTAAAGCCTGAAGAAGTTTCAATGTCCCAGTGGATTAGAAGATATCCAAATTCTATCCAAACTGGACTCACAGGGGTTAATGGAATACTTAGAGTATACAGCGTGCGTTGGAGACTATCTTCAGAGTCACACAGTGTCTTCAGTCATGATGTACGACCACATGCATAGGAAAGCACAGGCAGAGAAACACAGTAGATGGTCTTATATCAACTTTCTCACAATAGGAGCTCTAACCCAAATGACACCATATGCTTAAACTTTCAAAACCCAAGTGGTTGCAGATTCCTAAGGTGTACGTATGCCCACGTGTGTATCCAGTGCCGCGGTCCCCACCCCCAAGTGGAGACACACGGACCCCAGGGCGCCAGCCCGAGTCTCAACACTGGGCCCAGTACAACAAGCAGCGGCAGGAAACTCCTACAGCCACAACCAGCCACGTCACATGCGAGTCTCTACCCTAACCCTCTTACAGAGCGTCTTCATTATGGCAACAGGAATTAGCAGATGATTACGATAAAGACTTTATTTTAGACATAATCACCAGTGGTTTCAGAATAACAAACAAAAGTGCTGTATGTCTTGGAAAACGTAATATGCCAAAATTCAAAATCAGCTTCCGACAATATGTTAAAGTTGAAAAGAAAATCATGAATGAAGTGGCTAACAGGCGTTACATTTAAAACTAACATTAAACCAACGATTGTGAGTAGTCTAGCGGCAGTGAATAAAGGTGAAGACGACGTACGCGTTATACATGACTGTAGTCGACCCTACTGTAAATGGATGTCTGTAAATGACCTGTGACTAAGAACTCTATAGCTTACGACAGTATCGATAAAGCTGTGGAAATGCTTACACCCAATGATTTTATGGCGAAAGTCGATCTTAAAAACGCTAATAGAAGTGTGCCAGTTCATCCTGAGTGCTATGAGGCCTTGGGAATACAGTGGAAATTTAGTCGCGAAACAAATCATTCTTACATGTTTGATACAAGACTTCCTTTTGGTTCTGCAGCGCATATCGTCTAGTATTACAAGAATGATGATACGGAGAGGCTTTGATGTCGTTATAGTATATTTGGATGACTTTGCCATTATTAGCACAACTGAAATGCTTCGTCAAGACGCCCTTAACTGCCTTACAAATCTCATAGAAAAACTTGGGTTTGAAATCAACTACTCTAATATGTAGCCCCAACTCAAAAAATGACATTTCTATGCATAGATATCGACAGCGTGACGGGAACGCTTTCTCTTCCAAAGGACAAACTTTCAGAATTAACAGATTGTCTAAATTGAAGAAAGGCAAAAAGGTCCAGTTCCAAAAGTTGGTCGGTAAACTTAATTGGGCACGTCGTGCTGTACATGGTGGGCGAACGTTTCTAAGACGACTGATAGACTTGTGTAATTCTGTCGAGCATAAGCATCACTATGTAACCTTTTATGCGGAGGCGAAAGCGGATATCAGATGGTGGTGTAATTTCTGAAAGACGTTTAATGGAACTACCTTTGCCCTAAAAGGTGAAGTTGTACCCTATCAGGAATTAGCTACTGATGCGTGCGGCGACGGGGCGGCTGCTACTTCGGCGACGACTGGTTCTACGTAAACTGGCGCAGAGACATGGCGGCGATCAGCGGACAGCACATCAACGTTAAGGAACTCGCAGCTATCTATGTGGCGCTAAAGAGGTGGGGCGCAAGGTTATCAGGTCGACACGTGATAGCTTACACAGACAACTCTGTGACTATGTTCTGTACCAATTATTTCTTTGACGGTTTCGTAGTGTCAGACAGAAGATGAACAAAGAAGTTGGGGAGTATTTGACACTACAAACTCCCTGTGAACTACTTTGTTTGTTTGCTTGTTGTTATTCGAGTCTGAACCAGACATAAAGTGATCAAGAGTGTGAGTATTTTATCCAAAGGGCGATAACTTTCCTTTTGAAACATTTAAGTGACGGTCAAACGTCTGGTCCCGTTCCCAACCCTATGTGCGCTGAGATACCCTGCAACCTGTGAAGAAAGTGCCAAGCTCACGCCTTGCCCTGCTGTCCCAACATTGACAATCGGTCGTTTACAACGAAGTATCTTAAACTGACACGTTTTTCGGTGACTGTTAGTTTAAAACAGCATCGTTCATATAATCTCCAAATGCAATACGATTTGACCCATTGGGAGGAGCTAACGGGGAGAACGCCACGAAGGATTGGTATGTTGTCACGGCATCTTCTTGAACACAACACGATGCAGAGTTAAAGAATAGCATCGCATCGATGAAATAATAAATAGTCACTTTATTTATCAGCCGTTATGTTATTTCCAACGACAATTCCGTAACTATTGCCGCATTCAAACTTAACAAATAGTTCTCATACTATCACTGACCTGACCTAATAAAATCGGAAATTCGCCTACGAATGTAGGTTAGACAAAACCAAATATTTTCCGTTATAATTTTTTTAAATGAACTTAGATATAAACAGCTGTTACATGTACATGTGTGTGTAGTCTGGCCTTACAGAAGCAAAAACAATATCAAATACGCCACTTCAGGCAGTTGCTTTTCCGAGTACAGGAAGTTAAACAGACCAACGCCAGGTCCGCACAAAATGTCAACTGCTTGAACATTCTTGAAAAATTCTCAGTTTTAATTACTTGATGGATGTACATATAAAACACACAAACTGTTTACACAAAATCTCCCATTGACAGCTGTCAAATGATTCAGTCTGCACTGAAGGCTCGGGACGAAAGTGCTTGTTAAAATACGGATTCTGATTTGGTGTAGTGTAACCTGTAGCGGATATGTTGTTATATAAATAATTGAAGAAATACTGTGCAGAATTAATAAATATAAACGCTACGTTTGTTCATCAAACATCTGATTCATTTTGTTTTAAATTCTGAGAAGATATATGTTTATAATATACTTAATGTATCATGAATCTATCATCCAAGCAGCCAGTCAGTTGTAGCAGAGGTACAAGTAATCTCAGCTTGAAATGAAAGATTTACCCATAATATTCTATATACCTTATCAACTATGTCCATTAGTCAGTGCTATGAGTTATATATGTCAATTTATTGATCCGTTTCTCACATAATTCTGATACCAATTACGGCTCTTAAAATAAATAGTAAATTACAGAGATTTGTCTCAACAAACAGGAAACCATAGTGACTATCCCCCGAGGATGTGTGTGATACATAAATAGATTTAGATGACATATGTATCTTCTTGTTTTGGTAGCATATAGGGGTTTTTTTCTTTTTAGCTTTAGCTTTATATCCTGATTTTAATAAAGCTGCAGCCAAAGTCAACAGTAGCAATATGTCTGTTTTGTAGGAATTAAAATGCCATGGAAATCAAATACTGTTATGCTGACATAAATTACTGTTTAACCCCAAATCAGTTCTTGTAGATAATTATTATGTTTTTTGCATTTATTCATATTTTTACATGTAGTATATTATACGTATGTATTGACACATGTGTATCAAAATACACATGCACTATCGTACAGAAATATCAACGATAATTACAACATTGCACAACACAGAAAGCAAGATTGACATGATTGATCCGTTCATGTGGGGATTTGAAAAATCAGTCATAGCAAATAGAGCTAACTCTAAAATCTAAAATATGAGTTTTGTCATGCCTATTATAATCATCGAATAATTGTGAAGGAAACAGCATGTATGCACTACAGGTCATGATCAGTCAAATAAAAAAAATGTGATGTTTACAACCCTTAACAGTGTCATTATAGAGAATTTAGTATGAATAGTTGTTTTTGATTTAAATGATGAAATATTGAAGTTGGTAAGTACCCTTGAATATGTATTTCAATTAGTGCAACCTCTTCTGTGTCTGAAAAATATCATTTTAATCTGTTTCAAATTTTGTAAATGCGATTTGAAAATATATCCTGAATTCATCATAAATAAAATGCAATCATTGCAGAGTTTTTCAACAGATATCCACCATTCATCAATACAATCATTCTATACACCATGCACCAAACACCCTTACACCAAAAGATATTTCAGTGATTTCCACCCAAAATTGTATTTTGTCGGTATTGAACATAAGTAATGACCGACATAATGAGTCTGTGTTTCCCGTCTCTGACCCCTAGAATTTTTTACAGATTACTTTTTATGCATCAAAGTATTGATATAACACTCTTTTAACATTGATAGTGCCCCCCTTATTAGGAGCTGTGAACTACGGCCCTGGATTTCCAACTTACTGTATTACAAGCATAGATAACATGGCGTAAAAATGACTGATATCTGTGTGGGTATGCAACGATAATACCCTTCAGGTTTACAAAGTTGGGTATTCAGACATACTTTGAAAAACTTAACTTAACGACTGCAAAACATCAACAAAACGTCAACAAAACGACAAAACTGGGACACGATGTGTCAACCAAGTCAGCTAGCCTCATCAGCCAATCCCGTTAGTCACCTCCTATGAAGACCAATTCTAACGGGTCTGTGGTTATCAGAAGCTGTGTGGAGGTGCAGCAATTATTGCAGCAATGAATGTTCCGCCATATCTGACGGGCACCGACGTTTCAGATGTACAGCCCTTCAGCTCATTCTGAACTGACGTTTTTTCCGACAAAAGATGTCTCTGTGTATTGCGACAACACAAACTGGGTGACAGACCAGAGTTGAAGGTCAGATTCAGAGGCTATGACGTCAGCATCACACGGTATGACGTCATGCCGGCAATGTTTTCATTCGAGTCTGCTGTGAGTGAGCAAGAGAAACAGACAGACACGTTTCTTCTTGAAGCCTGTAGACTTCCTGACTGTATGACATTTCGGGGCAGGACCACAATTCTTGCAGTCGAGTCGGCTGTGAAACGGACATGCTTCCCTTGAGGACTACAGGAAGGAACGGGCGAGGCATGTTTATCGCCCTCCCTCGTTTCCTGGAGCGAGTATGGTTTTACGCCGCTTTTAGCAATATTCCAGCAATATCACGGCGGGGGACACCAGAAATGGGCTTCACACATTGTACCCATGTGGGGAATCGAACCCGGGTCTTCTGCGTGACAAGCAAACACTTTAACCACTAGGCTACCCCACCGCCCCCGTTTCCTGGAGATGTGTTGACAAACAATATCGAAGGAGTAACAGTTCCGAATAATGAATGAACTCAGGTGTCATGAATGAAAAAGTAGTTACAGATCGTTTTCACCTAGTGGGATGACCAGGATTACCCAATCCAACTGCTCGAATTGGTGGTCAACCCCATGCGACACAGCTACAGCCTGTTCGTCACACGCATGTCGTTCGAGTCTATTGTCTCTGTGGACTGTTTTTCTGTTTCCCCTCTCACGCCCGCCCTGATTCTCATTGCAAAGTGAAAATTTTAAAACGGTTCCTTATCTCCGTTGTCCCCGCCGCTGGGGAAATTTTATACAAAACCAGGTCAGTATGACATTTCGTCATCTAGTTTATTAGAACATATTCCAATGTAAAGCGACTCCATATACATCAAAAATGTTTTTGAAAAAACATTAGTACGCGTTCTCAAATGTATATTTTAATAAAATAAGCAATCTGTTACACTTTAATTTAAAACACTCGTTTTATTTTTTCGCCCGGTAACTAGCTCGTGGTTGGAGATGATACATAAACGAATGGCCTTATGGGCAGATTTCCACTTATTCAGCTCCAGCTGCACCGATTATTTCCTACTTTTCGCTTCATCCGCAGTAGGCTCTATCAAAGTTACATTGAAATTCCCTATTATTCGCTTCATCCGGTGTAGGCTCTATCAAAGTTACATCGAATTCCCTATTATTCGCTTCATCCGGAGTAGGCTCTATCAAAGTTACATCGAATTCCCTATTATTCGCTTCATCCGGTGTAGACTCTATCAAAGATACATCGAATTCCCTATTATTCGCTTCATCCGGTGTAGACTCTATCAAAGTTACATCGAATTCCCTATTATTCGCTTCATCCGGAGTAGACTCTATCAAAGTTACATCGAATTCCCTATTATTCGCTTCATCTGGAGTAGACTCTATCAAAGTTACATCGAATTCCCTATTATTCGCTTCATCCGGAGTAGGCTCTATCAAAGATACATCGAATTCCCTATTATTCGCTTCATCCGGTGTAGACTCTATCAAAGATACATCGAATTCCCTATTATTCGCTTCATCCGGTGTAGACTCTATCAAAGTTACATCGAATTCCCTATTATTCGCTTCATCCGGTGTAGGCTCTATCAAAGTTACATCGAATTCCCTATTATTCGCTTCATCCGGAGTAGGCTCTATCAAAGATACATCGAATTCCCTATTATTCGCTTCATCCGGTGTAGGCTCTATCAAAGTTACATCGAATTCCCTATTATTTGCTTAATCCGGTGTAGGCTCTATCAAAGTTACATTGAATTCCCTATTATTCGCTTCATCCGGTGTAGGCTCTATCAAAGTTACATCGAATTCCCTATCATTTACTTAATCCGGTGTAGACACTGTCGAGGTTGTTTCCCTATTTCCCCGGAATATGATCTGTAAATGTTTATTTCCGTATTATTTGCTTTATCCGGAGTAGGGTCCATCGAAGTTATTCCGATGGTATTTCCCTATTATTCGCTTCGGCTGATGTAGACTCACTCATGTGTGATGTCATGTATTGGTCTGTGATGACATGTATTTGTGTGTGAAAACATACACTAGAGGCGTGATGGTATGTAAACTCGTGGGCGAAAGAAACGTCATCTCGCTTTTTTAACATGTCACAAAACAACAAACTCAGATTTTGGAAATGTAACAACCATTTTTGGAAAAATAATCGGCGGGGGACACCAGAAATGGGCTTCACACATTCTGCCCATGTGGGGAATCGAACCCGGGTCTTCGACGTGACGAGCGAATGTATGATGTCATGCATAGGTGTGTGATGACATGTATGTAAAAGATTTTTGGGAGATGGATCGTCAACACCGAATATTATGGTATATGGGGAGTGCGGGAGATACCCACTTTACATAGATTCACAGATAAGATGTTTAAAATACTGGCTTAAAATTCTTAACATGCCTAACCATCGCATTCCAAAACTGTCCTATAATATGTTGGTTCACTTAGATAGTATTGGCAAAGTAACTTGGGCATCAAGCATAAGATATCTATTATTTTCTCACGGTTATGGGTATGTCTGGTTAAACCAAACTGTTGGTCATATTGATGTTTTTATTAATGATTTTCGTAATCGAGCTATTAATATGTTTCACCACTAATGGTAATCAAGTTTGAATAATATCACACGCTATGATTGTTATAGGACATTTAAAACTTTACTACAACCAGAAAAATATTTATCTGTACTTACATGCAACTATTTAAGGTTAATACAATTTAGACTAGGTTTGCTAAATTTGATGGTAAATGAAGGAAGAAAAATGTCCACTGAGAGGAATCAAAGAATCTGTCCATCATGCAAAGAAGCCGTAGAAAACGAAATTCAATTAACTTTTATCAGTGAATCGTATTCTGACATTAGACAGAAATATATACCAGTGTATAATCTGTAAAAAAACCCGATGTAGCTGTTCATCACAATTATGTTTGTTCTTGCAATGCAACACTCCAGTAAGTTAAGAGATGAATTGCTGAAAAATTAGTTAAAACTGACTTGTAAAAATACTTATGTATAACTCTGTAAATTTAATGTGGGCGGGAGGCCTTGAATACAATAAAATTCTTGTCATGTCTTGACATGAATGTGTGCGTGACGACACGTATGTGTGTGTGTGTGTGTGTGACGACATGCACTGATGTGTGATCTCATGCATCAGAGTGTGATGACATGTGTGCGCGTGATGATGATGTGTGTGTGACGACGTGCACTAATGTATGATGTCATGCATCAGTGTGTGATGACATGTGTGTGTGCGTGATGATGATGTGATGATGTGTGTGTGACGACGTGCACTAATATATGGTGTCATGCATCAGTGTGTGATGACATGTGTGTGTGCGTGATGATGATGTGTGTGTGTGACGACGTGCACTAATGTATGATGTCATGCATTGGTGTGTGATGACATGTGTGTGTGCGTGATGATGATGTGTGTGACGACATGCACTGATGTGTGATGTCATGCATCAGTGTGTGATGACGTGTGTGTGTGCGTGATGATGATGTGTGTGTGACGACATGCACTAATATATGATGTCATGCATCAGTGTTTGATGACGTGTGTGTGCGTGATGATGATGTGTGTATGACGACGTGCACTAATGTATGATGTCATGCATCAGTGTGTGATGACGTGTGTGTGCGTGATGATGATGTGTGTGTGTGACGACGTGCACTAATGTATGATGTCATGCATTGGTGTGTGATGACGTGTGTGTGTGCGTGATGATGTGTGTGTGTGTGTGACGACGTGCACTAATGTATTATGTCATGCATTGGTGTGTGATGACGTGTGTGTGCGTGATGATGATGATGATGTGTGTGTGTGACGACGTGCACTAATGTATGATGTCATGCATTGGTGTGTGATGACATGTGTGTGTGCGTGATGATGATATGTGTGTGTGACGACGTGCACTAATGTGTGATGTCATGCATCAGTGTGTGATGACATGTACTGATGTGTGATAACATGCACTGATGTGTAATGACATGCTATACGTCGATTTCTTTGGTTGTCTGTACTCCGAATGTACAGGCCAATGATGAATGAGTCAGATATCAATGGAGACACAGCTGTGTTTACATAATAGTCATGGTATTCAGGGTAAATTCGAGGCATGACCCTAATAATTGTGTTGTGCAGCGCACGTACAACGTCGTTACATAAGAAGCATCCCAGTTTACTTCCGCACTGGCTCATCTATCAGTTTCAGCACTGGGGACTCTAGCACACTGACATTCCTCTTTATGAATAGATTATGTCGGTGTGATGTGGGCGCCGTTGATCTGGCCACTGAGAACATAATGGTGGGAGCAATGTTGGGAGCAACGAGCTATTTATTCAAGAATGGTTGTTTACTACATGTTGTGTGTATCTCTGGAGTGAACCCTCTATAATCCGGACTGTGGTTTCACTGTGACAGTTAAGACAATGTTCTTCTTTCAAATATATTTGCGGGATAAGTGATGATGTGTGTGATGTACACGTAATTGACATGTGACAGGTGTTCGGAGTAACAGATTTTGCGCGGTATGATGTGACCTGGTAGGTGACCTGCACATCCGGACTGTCCGTCGGTAGACAGTGAAACGGATCCGGAAGTGTTCGGATGATGGATGATGGACTGACAGACGGATGGGTGAACGGGTGGATGGGTGGGTGGATGATGGATGGATGATGGATGGATGGATGATGAATGATGGGTGGGTGAATGGATGGATGGATGGGTGGGGAGTGGGTGGATGGATGGAAGGATGAGTGGGTGGATGGATGGAAGGATGAGTGGATGGAAGGATGAGTGGGTGGATGGATGGATGAGTGGGTGGATGGATGGGTGGGGGAGTGGGTGGATGGATGGAAGGATGAGTGGGTGGATGGATGGAAGGATGAGTGGGTGGAAGGATGAGTGGGTGGATGGATGGATGAGTGGGTGGATGGATTGAAGGATGAGTGGGTGGATGGATGGAAGGATGAGTGGATGGATCAGAGGATGGATGGATGGTGCGTGGGTGGTGGATGGATGGATGGATGGGTGGACGACGGCCAGATGGATGGATGGATAGAGAGACATATTTGTAAAATGAAACAATCCTGAATCCTGGGCCGCTTTCTGTCGCCTAATCACAATTGTCAACATGTTTGAACAACAGCGACAAAAGAATTTCCTTTGAATTCAAACTGTTCATAATTATGTGAACACTATCGAATAATGATAACATATACGATTAATTTCCGCTCAGAAAGTTGCTTCCTGTCTATTTGTGTCTCTTCATATGGTCAGGTGAAGAAATACAGCTAAACAAAAAATACTTCCTCAATGCGAAAACAAGTTATTTAATCTTTATTTGAACTGACCCTTCAAACGGAGAACCATATGCTTCATGACACTTTTTGCAATCAATCCGCAGTACGTGTAATGATTGCCGAAGGTAAACAGTGAGTCGGCTGTTATTCCACACAGAAGAGGTGTCTAATTACTGTCACTCTCCCACGCTAGTCGAGGTCAGACACCAGGTGAGCTTCAACGTCCAGACACATCGATATTGAAACAAACTGACCCAATCTGGACGTCTCGCTTATAACCACCACTGCGATATTAAATCCATGGAACAAAGCCCGTATCCCTTCGCCTGATAACGGTGATGACAATCACAGCCGATAGCTTTTCGTTCAGCTATCGCTCACGTCGGAAAATCGAAGCTGATGTGACATGCGCAGAAACTGTGTCGTCTGCTAGCGGAGCCGCTTTGCGCGGAAAGCGAGATCAACAACGCTTTATCGAAGACGGAGGCTGTCACTTGGAGCTTACCTGGAGCCACCTGGAGCCACCCGGAGTCCCTGGAGCAAATGAAGAACGATGTAGATATGTCTCTCTCGGGTGTTCAAGAACTAAGGGTGTATTTGGGGCAATTCCACCCGCCCGGGAGCATGGCAGGTAAGATGTTATGATAGTTACCATATGACGGGTGCTTGTTTGCACCAGTTGTCGTTTCCCATATGTGGGAAGGGTGTTTCTATCAACACTGGTGTGATGAAGGAACTGTCCTCACTGTGTTCCCAAATACGTATTGAGAAATATCATCATCATGTTATTATATTGCAGAGGGTGAGTTAAGGGTTTGGACAAAAAATAACCGCCGATAAAAATATTTAGTTGACATTGCCTTGGTACAGTTTGAAACATGTTTTCATTTTTCTGTCTGTGCACTGCTTTTCTTCAAGGAAAAGAGTCTCCGAAAGACGTGATGTTTGTAACGTGGAATACATGTAACCTCGCCAGCTGTCAAACTGAATGCACAGATCGATGGTATTGACCCCGGAACATATAAACAGGGACGGGTGCACATATACCCAAATCACGACAATGAATTGCCAATGACGAAATTGACGTGTATACTTTCTGATAAAAGGGGAGGCCAACGAAATACGTGCCATGTCCTCAATGTACCCCATTCCACATAATCCACCAGTGGTAAGAACACCGAGGAAGATTATCTACATACAAAATATGTTCTAGCAGCCTCTACCGACGCTTCAGGAAGATTCGTTTTAACTACATCAGTTGTTGCCTTCTCATATGTTTCACACAACGTCGTATGGAATTCGCATAATATTGTTATTTTAATCTAAATGATTTTAATGAAAACGATTTTTTAACAATATTATCCGTTTTTACCCCTTTTGAAGCTTGCATCTGCCAGTATATATTTCAATTTTGTTCATCTATTATTTGTATATATTTATTTAATAAATGAGAGAGATGTATGGTTGTCTGTACGATCACCCATCCAAGACTCTTCACTCCCCCCCCCCCCCCATCACACCACTCCCGTCCCAGGACCTTCATCCCAGGTCTTACCCTTTCCCAGCATCCATATCACATCCCCCAGGCACAACGCACCCGTTGAAACACCCTAATACTAACAACCCCCTCACCCCCATCCAAGCACCCCAGCACCCTAGCACCCTAGCACCCTAACACTCACGTATTGGCAGTCCAGTCCCACCATTAAAGATATTTTGTTTGTTAAGCCTTCACGCGATACGGCCTGAACGATTAATAACGATATTAACCATCTCCGTGGGTGTTCTGACGAAGCCATCACAGTTTTGGTAAAGACAGTCCATATAGCGCTTTCCTCCAAACCCAACAGCTGGGTCTGACACGACACAAGACACATAACGCTCCTCACAACAATTGACGCACGGCACAGGTTTTTCTGAAAATGAATAATTATTTTTCTTTAAAACATATGGTAGGCGAGCAGCTCTGATACATCTGGAAGAACTAAATTGCATATTCGTGTTGATATTAATGCCTTTGTCATTCAAATTTCCCGTTGCATGCGTCAGATAGAACATGTTATATTTATGAACCTAAATGAATAACCAATAATAGCTTTATTTTGTTATTACAGCAGGGCTCCAGATAAGTTTTCATGATCATGAGTACGTATTCCTTATTTTTTCAATATAGGAGTACTGGAAAACAATGAGTACATTTAGAGTACTGAATGGAATTTAATGGCGTATAATCAGTAATCTTGTGTTTCGTTTCATATATGCACCACAACATTGCTACTCTTGGGTAAATGGGTCAGTTAACAATAAAACAACACTCTTTCAGATAAATACGTCTGTAAATGATTCTGAAACCGAACACCATTGCTGTGGTCCGTATCTGCTACGTTTATAAAATTGTTTCCTACCGTATCGTGCTTATTTTATATCCGTACATATGCCGATACGGCCCTTATCTGGAGCCCTATTACAGTAATCTGAACATACATAAATAAACGACTTGAACATGTGGCTCGGTTGTTGACCCTCCTACATCCGCTGATATTTTGTGATGTATATTTATTTTGTGTGTGTGGTGTCACTCCTGGATGTGAGTGTTATTCATTTATCATTTTTTAGGAAGAGTTTTGTTTGAAAAGGGTTTTAATGGATTAAAACGCTTCCAAACTTCGAAAGACAAAATGATGTCCAATGAAACTGTTTCGAGGGGCGGTGGGGTAGCCTAATGGTTAAAGCGTTCGCTCGTGCAGCTGAAGACCCGGGTTCGATTCCCCACGTGGGTACATAGTTTGAAGCCCATTTTTGGTGTCCCCGCCGTGATATTGCTGGAATATTGCTAAAAACGGCGTAAATCACTATTTGATTGTGATTCTTAAACACATGCTTTTACAAAATGATTTTCATGCTTTGTCGAACAATTATCAAGCACTCGGCTTTTCTAGAAATTGTTTTGTCGTATTTAGTTTGTGAAAGAAGAAACAAAACAATATATTTACACAACCTCTATTTAGTCCGGCAAAAAAGACTGTTTAGCGTGGAGATCCGGGTCAGAATTGGTCTTCAGTAACCCATGCTTGTCGTTAGAAGCGACTAACGGAATCGGGTGGTCTGGCTCGCTGACTTGGTTAACACATCATCGTAAAACCAATTGCGTAGAGACCGCCTCCATGGTGTAGTGGTTAGAGCGTCCGCCCGGAGAGCGGAAGGTCGCAGGTTCGATCCCCGACCGCGTCATACAAAAAGACGTTAAAATATGGTACTTGTTGGTCCCTGCCTGGCGCTCGGCATTAATGGGTACAACAAAGACTGGTCTGCTCGGAGTCAGTATAATGTGTCTGAGTGGGGTATTCATGCTTCACTGCGCCTTGGTATCTCAGTGGGCTAGCACTATAAAACCAGCTTCAGTCTGGGCTAGTACAAGCAGCCGCACTTACACATACACACGCATGCACGTCGTCATATGAGCGAGAAATATTCTCAAAGCACGACGTTAAAGCCAATTTCACCTCACCTCACCAATTGCGTAGAATGATGCTCTTGCTGTTTGATCACTGGATTATCTTGTCCAGACTAAATTTCATATAGATCGCCGCCATATAGCTGGAATATTGCTGAGTACGACGTTAAACAACACACCACCCATCCAACCGATGACCCGTGTTCGATTTCCCACACTGGTACAATTTGTGAAGCCCATTTTTTGTGTTCCCGCCGTGATAATGCTGGAATATCGCTAAAAGCGGAGTAAAACTAAACTCGCTCACTGTAGCTCACTCATTCACCCCAAGGGCCTTGTGGCTCTTTTCTGTCTTCATTACATCCATGATGAGCTTCTAGAAGCCCATCACACACCATGACACTGCTCTCACAGAACCATTGTTGTGCTGGACAGTACAAACGAAATCATCCCGACCTCAGATTACCAACATACCATCTCTCTTTGGTCTTAAATGTCAGCAACATTAGCGTATATTATAGGCTGGGATTGTTAACAATGTATTTTCATGACCTTTCTCTTATGTAAAATATGCTCTTTATTTCCACTGGGAGGACAATCATTCAGTTATTAAAAACGCCATATTGATCATACTACCGTAAATACTACAATAACCAAGTTAGCGGAATAATGTACTGTCACTGAGTATATCCCGTGGGGGCACGTAAGAGAAGAAAACGGCATTTGTTATAAGCTATCAAGAAGTTTCAAATTAAGTGAGAATTTCAATGGCAATTACCAGTGCAAAAAGGTATTTTCATCTGAATGTTATTATTAAGTGTCTTATTCGGAAGTGTTTATACATCATGAAAATGTTTTCCATCAGTGGTTCAGCTTGATTAGGCTCGGTTAGGTAACCCGGTAGTTGATGCGTTCGCTCGTCAGTTCAGAGTCAAGGTCCCATGCCAATAGTTGTACAGAGTTGAAACCATTGTGTTCTTCTGTTCCTTGCATTGATATGAGTGGAATGTTGTTAGCGGCGTAAACCCTGACTCACTCGGAAGGTCAGCTTACAGTACCTTGGGTGTTCCATATACAAACCTACATTTTAGATATTGTTAGAAGTTACATATACGGTTAGCAACTAACGGGGATTGCATGGTCAGGGTATCGGACTTGGATGGTACATGTCATCGTAACTAAACTAAATAGTTCAATATGGCCTGAGACCGTCCCACTCACTCCTTACCTCTCAGCCCGTGAAGATCCGGCTTAGAATTGATCTTCAGTAACCTATGCTTGTCGTAAGAGGCGACTAACGGGATCGGGTGGTGAGGCTCGCTGACTTGGTTGACACATGTCATCGTATCCCAAACAGGAAGAAACAAACAAACCTTCCTCATTCAGGTGACTGAAGGGCAAGACGTAGATCTGATTCAGGAGTTCATGTTCTTCTAAATGCCTATCAAAGGCTTTATTCAATACTTTGTTAATTAGATTTGATTGACGATATTATAGCATCAGTTCACGTTCGTGTGAGAAGACGTAATGTGTAGATAGTGTCTGAAATTGGAGGAAGCCAATTACCAGCACAGTTGGAGTTGTACTAAATATTGGATGGGTATCCACCTTGCTGGTTGTGGCAGTATGTATGTCGTAGTAGTAGTAGCAGCAGCAGCAGTAGTAGCAGTAAGAACAGCTGTGGTGGTAGAAGTAATTGTGTGGCACTAAACTAAAAATCCCGACAAAACCGTTTCCACATCAATTTGAAATCTCTGCTAAAGGCACTGATGGTTGTACAATACCTACCAAGCATGTACTGATAATTAGGGCTGCGCAATATAACCGGTTTGCCGGTATTTACCGGTTCACACATGAAAACGATACGTATTGCGATACGCTGATCGAAAACCGGTATTTTGACATGCATTCGGAAAACTTCGTAACACTCGGAAATCTTGATGATTGTGAAAATTGTGGTGAGGGTGGTCGTGGTGAAAATTAAATTTAACTGGATTGTGAATTCCTTTTCCTTGCTTCATTTGTGCCAAATATTATTTACATTTTTACCGTCATGATTAAAAGTTTTTATTAAGATTGATCAAGGATAGTGAGTTTGTTGTGGTTTTGCTTTATAAATCAAGCATTAACTCGATTATAAGTATTTTTTGGGTTAAAAAATCATCTTGTAATATATTGCAATACATATCGCAATATACGCTTTCGCATCGCAATATATCGCAATATGAAAATTCTCTGCAGTACCCACCCCTACTGATAATACCGAGAATAACGATCAGTCTGTGAATGTATATAATTGTGATAGACACAAATAATTCCACTCAAACTGATAAGGAGCCTTAGTGGGAAGGGAGAAGCTGAACCTGAGGAAATCTAGATTTGATTCATTTATGACTTTAGCATTGCAGAAAGTGCTGTGTTGAGGGGAAGACCATGCACCGTATGACAGACAGTAATGACACCTGGCCCCGATTTCCCGAAACAAACTTAAGTCTGAGTTCTGACTTAAGTTAGAGTTTTTACTCAAATTTGAGAAAACGCAGGAAAATGCATTTCAGAGAATGAACTGAAATCGATATTAAATTCAAACATAGTAGACAATTTGAGTTTGGTGGATAGATTACTTGATTTGTTTGGGCTTTTTTATTTTAAAAAATATAGTTGAGTTGAAAATTCAGGTGTTTCAAATTGTCAAACTCAGTTGGGAATTTGAGTAAAAACTTAAGTTTGTTTCGAGAAATCGGGGCCTGGTGTTCGCTAATATCGCATGGTCAGTAACGTAATCAGCAACAGCTTGCTGTATGACGACTGTCTGTCCATCGACACTGGACAAGACACCGCCGCCGTTATGTGGCCCAGAGGACCCGCGTAGGTTGCTTGAAGCCTATTGTGCACGTAATCCTAGTGGGTACATCTGTATAAAATCAAAGCTCATCCTTTCCATTATTCTTCGGGTGCAATGTTTGTTTTATGTACATCATGATTGAAAAGAAATGTTTATGATTAATATCTTCCGTTTGGATGACGTTGTCATGGAAACGTTCACATTTCATTGTCGCATTAAGTTGAAAGCTCTTCAAAACCGCCATCGTCTCAGAACGGAGTCTGTTTGGACGAGATATGTTTAAGCATTCTGTGTTTTATGGTTTTGCGCGAATAAGCAAGAGCTCACGTTCGGTTCCGATTATAACATGGAGCACGACAGTCATTGAAAATGCAGTTGTCATGTTTCAGATTATAAAACTATTGATTGTGGATGTTGTTGAAGGAAATTGTCAAAAAGACGTACAGATTATTGTCATTCCTAACTTTTAAAGTAGTTCCATTAACGATAATTATAATTTATTAGAGACGTCAGAAACGGTCACGCAGTTCATGATACGTTCAGTTTAAATGGTGGGCGGCAGAGTACATATTACCGTGTTTAGTGGTGTGAGTCATGTTGACACAACACATGACTATGATGCATTCAGTGTATATAGTGGACCGTAGAGTACATATTACCGTGTTTAGTGGTGTGAGTCATGTTGTCACAGTACATGACTGTGACACGTTCAGTGCACATGGTGGACGGTCGAGTACATATTACCGTGTTTAGTGGTGTGAGTCACGTTGTCACAGCACATGATTATGATGCATACAGTGTATATGGTGGACGGTAGAGTACATATTACCGTGTTTAGTAACTATGGTACGTTCAATGCATATGGCTAATGTAATTAAATAATGGTGTCACCTATTGTATATGCCTTATAATAGACTGCCAAAAAATTGTTATGTTATGCTCAAGTCCTTAGATGATGTTGGTTGCACTACTTGGGAAACTTGTGTCAGAAATATTTTATTTAAGTGCTTTTATTGGTTTTGGCTATGCATGGATCAGTCAGGATGTTGGCAATGTGCATTATTTCATCTCTAAGCAGAGACTTTCGGATAATCTTAAATAATGTTGGTTCACGTTCAAAATTCTAATAAATGTTTGTATTACTCCCAATATAAGACATTTTTAAATGTGGAAAGATATCTAAATTCTGATATCCCTATACATCTCAGATCTGCACTGTCGAAACTTTACTGAATAAACTTGTCTGTCTGTCTGTCAGTGCATATGGTGGACGGTAGATTACATATCACCGTGTTTAGTGATGTGATTAACGTTGACACAACACATCACTGTCAGTGAACATATAGCCGTACTTATTGATGAGTCATCCCGATTTTGCTATTTACCAGCGGGGACCTACAGTAGACTCTGGCATGCGTCAGCCAGATTTAGAAACGAGAGTCACGCTGACACAACGGATGTACATACTGACATTAACGAGCTGCGGGTGATGAGTTTAATCACACAACCTTAAAACACGATGTATTAAGCCTCAAACATACCGATGCTGATATACAGCTTAAACCACCAGCTGCCTATCACAACGTGCAATGGATGCTAAACACACATCTGGACTTTCTGCACCTGTCTGTTAAGAGCAATATGTATTCAGGCTCCAACATGACATACTGAATGTATAAATTATTACCAGGTATTATTACCATAAGAGTGGCTCAGAACTCATGATTTAATGATTTACGTGTACATTAAACGTCAGTGCTGCCTCCGGGTTTGTTCTGACAATACTGCTGATGGATAACATGACTTTCACAATTCACTGAAAGCAACTGCTGTATAAAGGTACTCTATCTGCACTTAAGGCCTGTTTACTTAAATTCATTCTGTTATGTCAGTATTGCGTATCTTCGGGCAACCTGTTTGACAGAAGCTGGGTGTTCATGTGTTAAACGAAATAACATAGATGTGTTTGTAGTGCGTAATGAAAACAAATTTTAAAACTACAATGAAATAGATATTTTTACAGCAAAAAGTTAAATAATTGGCATAGGAACTTGATATGTGAGTGAGTGTGGTTTTAAGCCGTCTTTTGCTACATTCTCGCAATGTCACGAACGGCGACACCAGAAAATGCCACCACGCCATGCACCCATGTCGTGATTCAGGAATCGACCCCCGGGTCTTCGGCGTGACGAGTTAACGCTTCAACCACAAGCCTACCGCACAGCGCCTGTTTCTGTACAGTAAAACCCTGTTAATCCGAACGTAGTGATTCCGCTAAAATGGTCCACATTGACAGTCATTTTCTGACAGTGTACGTTTCTGTCACTGATTAAAGGTAAACAATTTCGTTCTCTTCTTTCTCTCTTTCAGACCGACCAGGATATGACGCAGGCCTGCGATTTCTTTAAATCTGAGACAAAACTATTTGTTTCCCGTATTTTTGGAAAGGGTTTCTTTTTCGCCATACATTGAATCCAGAGAGTAACACCGGATGCTATGCGTAGCGTAGGCAGGGTATGTTTTGCGAACACCTGGTGACGTCATTGATTTTCGGTGATCCCTTCACGTAACTTTCACTGTTGTTTTGCCTTTCATGCCAAAACGTGTCTGTTTTGGCGATTGGTAATTCCTCGAGTTGTTGTGTTATATTTACCATACCTTAGCAGGGCTGTGGGGTAGCCTAGTGGTTAAAATGTTCTCTCGACAGGCTGAAGACCCGGGTTCGATTCCCCACATGGGTATAATGTGTGAAGCCGTTTTCTGGTGTCGTGATATTGCTGGAATATTGCTAAAAGGGGCATAAAACTAAACCCGCTCACTCACCAAACCTTAGGCCAGCATCAGTTTGTGTCTTCCGAGGTGTTAATGACAAAAATTAATGTGTTACCTTTTCATGTCCAGTGACACCCATCAGCACCTGGTGTTGTCTGAGGCGTTAACGACAATAATGTATTACCAAGCCACGCCAATGACACCCATTGGCACCTGGTGTCTTCAGACGCGTTAACGACAATAATGTATTACCAAGCCACGCCAATGACACCCATTGGCACCTGGTGTCTTCAGACGCGTTAATACCAACGCTAATGCGTTATCTAGCCACATTAAATGACACACTGACACCTGGTGTTTTTCGAGGTGTTAATTACAACACTGACGACAAACCAGCAGGTGCTGTCAAGCTTCCAGATTCTGTTCTTGATAGCCGAGCACTCCCCGTAATGACGTACCATCAACATAGGGCATTGACCTTTTCGAGTGGTTGTAGATTATATTTTGATTACGGGCTATCATTATCCTCATGGCAGATAGGTGTCGCATAGAAACATTTTATGCCACAAGCGATTTTATTGTATGTTTATCAAGATTGTTTATTACTAGATTGCAACTCCCGAATCCCAGAAAAGATCTTAATTCGCACCTTGACACTTATGAAAAGGCGGAATATTTCCATCTGTGCTTTGTGGTGCTCCGTTTATGATCCAGATGTGTTGAAGTCAACAATAGTGTTATAATCAACACAAGAATTAAGTGTCGATGCAGTAATTTCCAATTATTGTACTAATAATATTCAAGGACAGGTTTTATCCCAACATGTGGTGTATATCAAGACGAAACGTATTTCTTAAAACTTGATTTCTAATTCATCTGGTATAGTTTAGTACTGTGCAACATTACTGCTGTCTTCGTGTGCTGGCGATTAGGTAGATAGACTGACTGAGTATAGTTTTACACCGTTTTTAGCAATATTCCAGCAATATCACGGCGGGGGACACCAGAAATGGGCTTCACAAGTTGTACCCATGTGGGGAATCGAACCCGGGCCTTCGGCGTGACGAGCGAATGCTTTAACCACTGGGCTACCCCACCGCCCCAGGTAGATAGAAGATAAAACCCTTTTCACGTCCATAAGAAATCTTTCTAAAAAGCAGAATCGATTGTACAATTGTGACTGTATCATGAGTATATATTTGTTTCAGCACACATCTAAGTAATTTGTCACCATGCGATACCTCAATGTTGTTCGAGTCCCGGGTAGAACTCAACCCTAAAAAGTAACACAATCTGAGAATGAGTGAGTGAATGAGTGAATTTAATTTTACGCCGCTTTTAGCAATATTCCAGCAATATCATTACGGGGGACACCACAAATGGGCTTCACACATTGTATCCATGTGGGGAATCGAACCCGGGTCTTTGGCGTGGCGAGCGAACGCTTTAACCACTAGGCTACCCCACCGCTCCGTACTTTATTGAAAAAGTTAAACTGCAAATATAATATATGGTACATGGGATCATTTTCGAAAAAGCTGTTTATTCACAAAATACTTTAGCCTTGTCACATGTATATAATCACAGCCATCGATACAGTAATTACTATACGGTATGATAACGAACATAAGGTAATAGTGCTCAATTTAATGGACGGTACAGGGTTATATCCCAGTATCCTATCGGCAATATTGAAACCTCTATTGGCAGTTGTTATTAATGTTGCTGATATAAACCATCATAATTATGTCAATAAATACATCAGATGGCGATGGAATGAAACAACGCATCGCAGTGATTACGACCTGAATCTGTGGCGCTTTGACAAGGTTCCCATTAACAGAGACAAGATGGCGTACCAACGATAGACGCCAGCTGGTTTTATGTTTAACATTGAAAATATTGACATCGACTATGCGTAACATTTTGCATTAACAATGCATTGTGATTATTACATAATCTCTCCTGAAAATCATTTCGCAGTGTGTTTTCTAACCTTCCAAAGGTTTGGTTGTTGTTCAACGCTGCACACAGCAATATTCCAGCTATATGGCGGCGGTCTGTAAATACTCGAGTCGGGACCAGACGATCAAGTGAACAGCAACTTGTGAAAATCGATCTACGCCATTGGGATACGATGACGTAATGTCAACCAAGTCAGCAAGCCTGACCCGATCCCGTTAGTCGCCTCTTACGACAAGCATGGGTTACTGAAGATCAATATTCTAACCCGGACCTATCACGGGTTTGTATCTTCATAGTGGTAAACGGGTCACGGGTGCCGAGGGCGTCAGAGGCGTCACGGTATACTATAAAGAGTTGGATCCCTTGTATGACAGCAAGTCATGGTCCTGTGTTCGTATCTGGGTATATTACACTTGGGATCACACTTCCCAATACCGCGCCGGCTGAGTGTGTTAGATCACTGACATCGTGAGCCGGCGATTAGGTGCCTGACCCTGAGAGTGTGGGTTCGAATCCCGGATGAGACACAAACAAAAATGCTAGATTCGGTACTTTACTGAGAAAGTTAGTCCCATATACAACGTATAATACATTTAACCACTTCCTAAAGGGCATTGTGTAGTCATGAAAGAGAGGAAAACTATTGAGGACGTCCGAGCCGGTTGCACAATCTGACACAGGGATGTAAGGTAGTTCATCGAATAATACAGTGTACATTTAGGTACAACACAAAGCTACAGCGTCCCTTGCTTCACAGCAAGCAGCGTTAACGGTCGCACAGTTGACTACAGCCAGGCTAATGGTCGCGCGATGTTAACTGGACACCTGGAAAAAAACCCTCCGGACAATAGCGACATTAGGGAACTCCTGAAGTGAAATGCTCAATTGGGTATAAAATATGAAAACAAATATGTGAAAGTGCTGAAGCGTTGTTCTTAGTGTACGTTCTGATATTAACATGGCATGTAAAAGTTTCCTACTTAGAGCAGGAAATTATGAAGTGAAACGTTTATGATAATATCTCATTTAAGCAATTGAGCAGCTGAAGATTTATAGAAACTGCACAAATGCATTCAAATGTTGACGTTAAAAATGTAAATATGGAACCCAACTTTAAGATCGTTCCATAGAGCGTCATACGATTCCTTCTCAGAGGTTGTTCCATCAAGGTTACAACATTGAAGGTCCAAGTAAACCTTACAGGTTTTGTGATGGACATTTCCACATTTGATGCATCAGTGTTCTCGTGTTTTTTACAGGGAACATAAACTAGCCTTTGCATTTTTAATGAATGATGTTCACGCGTGCTCATGGTGTTGAAATGTAAAATAGCGGGGTTTGTCTATTGTGACTAACCAGCTGTTTTGCCTCTTATGGTGAACGTACAACGCTCTCTGTAACTGATTTACCACCCTGCCATCTGTATTAGTGGTATCTATGATTGTGAGATGAAACAGAGAGTGCTGTATGAAGCCGACTACATTATAAGCATAAGATTAGGCAACACTGCCATATATTGACTACACCAAGGTCCACTTGCACGAAGCGATATCTTAAGGCTGTGTTGGAATATAGGAGTTACGACCATTGTAGCGCTAAGATAGCTTTGTGCACGTGGGCCCAAGTGTTCGTAAAAGCGAACGTATCTTGACCCACCGATAGCACCAGTCACAAGCGCTTGCGAGAGCAAGGGGTTGTTTTATAGAAAAAGACACGGGACTATAGGGAGAAACATGGAATTGCATCGGTCGTACGCTTTTGTGACGGATGCTCCTGATTTGCAATGTTCGCAAAGTGTCTACCATACATTTTCTGTGGGTTCTATAAAGGCCATACAAGTCGTTTCTTGATCAAACAAGTTTTGAACAGGCATTACGTGAACTCCTTTGAAGTCTTCCCAGACAGATCATAGTTGATTGTTATTCAAATGTCGTTATCTGTTAACACCGAATTTTTGTCAAGTTGGAAAGAAGAAGTCACTGCTCTTGTCTTACAGTCTGGGAGATCGTTTTTTGCCACTCTGAATCTCAATATAATGAAACAGAGTAGGCGATTCCACGATTCTCCTTATTTTTAGTTTAGATGGGTAAAGGAGTGGAAGATAATTGGCTACTTAACATTTATTGAACGATGTCAGATCATGTATATGCCTGAAGCTTAAGTCAACTTCCTGGCCAAATTGCCTTGTGTTGATTTCGTCAAATCGAGCAGAAATTCTGATTCATATGCATAAAGAAAATATCCGCAGGGATGCCATCTTAGTTGCTGCCTTGGCAACAATATCAATGAAAACGAAACTCTCAGTGATTGTATACGAAACTCTCAGTGATTGTATACGATACTCTCTGTGATTGTATACGAAACTCTCAGCGATTGTATACGAAACTCTCAGTGATTGTACACGAAGCTCTCAGTGATTGTATACGAAACTCTCAGTGATTGTATACGAAACTCTCAGTGATTGTATACGATACTCTCTGTGATTGTATACGAAACTCTCAGTGATTGTAAACGAAACTCTCAGTGATTGTATACGAAACTCTCTGTGATTGTATACGAAACTCTCAGTGATTGTATACGAAACTCTCAGTGTTTGTATAGGAAACTCTCAGTGATTGTATACGAAACTCTCAGTGATTGTATACAAAGCTCTCAGTGATTGCATACGAAACTCTCAGCGATTGTATAGGAAACTCTCAGTGATTGTATACGAAACTCTCTGTGATTGTATACGAAACTACTCTCTGAATTGTATACGAAACTCTCAGTGGTTGTATACGAAGCTCTCAGTGATTGTATACGAAACTCTCAGTGATTGTATACGAAACTCAAAATGATTGTATACGAAACTCTCAATGATTGTATACGAAACTCTCAGTGATTGCATACGAAGCTCTAAGCGATTGCATACGAAACTCTCTGTGATTGTATACGAAACTATCAGTGATTTTATACGAAACTCTCAGCGATTGTATACGATACTCTCAGTGATTGTATACGAAGCTCTCAGTGATTGTATAATACGATACCCTCAGTGATTGTATACAAACTCTCAGTTATTGTATACGAAACTCTCAGTGATTGTATACGAAGCTCTGTGTGATTGTATACGAAACTCTCAGTGATTGTATACGAAACTCACAGTGATTGTATACGAAACTCTCAGTGATTGTATATCCAAAACATACCACGCTTTATATAATTGTTTACTATACTCGCAGTAAATCTATACAACTGTACAATCGGAGGTATTTCCGTCGTGATATTGCTGGATTACCCTAAAAGCGGCGTAAAACTCAACTCACTCACTCATTCACTGACATTATGGGGTTATCTATGGTCACGACCATTGCGAATGGACAGAAACAAAAGCCCTGGCTCCCAAAAGTAATAAAAACAGGATTGCGTGTAAATGAACTTAAAATTGTGTGACGGAAACATTTAAAGTTCCAATGGCAGTCTCATCTATAATAGGCTTTAGGCTTCTGTACATCGGAGCTGAGGTGGAATGAGGTAGCGTCACGTTCATACTTATTGCACTTAGTAGCGACATGCATGCAGGTGCATGTGCAACGATGATACATCATATATACTATGTTCCGTGTCGCCAGCATGGGCGCCTATGTTCATACCCCAAAGCCTAAAACATTAAGTATAGGCTAAATGGCTGTGCTTACGCTCCTGCTTCGGTATATGTTTTGAGCTTGAGGAATTATGAGCATCCATGCTGTACAGAGCTATTATATATAATCTTCGTAAAATAATTTGCACATGCGTGCATGTCGCTGCAGAAGTGCGTATGTGAACGTGACGCCTCGGCCTCCGGCTGTGCAGTGCCGAAACGTATGAATGAGGACTGCCGTGGAGCTTTTGAATCCCCAGGATGGGCCCGATCGCTTTTATTGCGCGGGGGCCGGGCTTTGTTTCTGTCGTTCGCAATGATGAATAACTGTAATGTCGGTGAATGTTGGTATTTGCATGCGGCAATATCGTTCCGAAATACTTCATTACGGTGTATGAATTTGCTGCGCCAATGGCTGGTATATAAAGCGTGGTATCATTTTTGTATGCAATCGCTGAAGTTTCAAACCAGCTGTCGCACCAGCCAGTTTCGTATACTGTCACTTTGAAGTTCGTATGCAATCGCGGCTTCGTATGCAATGCGCTGGCTAAGCAGCCTGGCCGAGTTTGTATACGGCGCTGAATCGTGTGTAATGCTGAGGAAGCTTTAAACAATACTGTCGCTGGTAATAAACGCTTCTGTCGCTGAGGACTGATGGTTTCTTGAAGGACAAACAATACTGATCGCTTGGAAACTGTTATCGTCGCGGAGATTTCGTGTCTGTCATTGATTTAAATACTATTCATTTTGATTTCGTGCTCCACAGGCTTTCGGCTCTATTACAACGAAAGTTTCGTCGCCAGTCCATTTTTACCATTAATACAATCACAGAGAAGTTTCGTATACAATCGCTGAGGGCTTCTATACAATCGCTTCGAGGAAGTTTCGTATCTGTTTAACCATGCAATCGCGGTATGCAATCGCTGAAGTTTCCCTACAACGCTGAGGACTGTTCATGCAATCACTGAGGATTTCGTATGCAATCGCGAAAGTTTTCGTATACTGTCGCGAATTTCGTTTAATCACTGGTTTCTTGTCACGAAATCATTGGCCTGCAATCGCTGAAGTTTCAAACCATGCAATCTGGAAGTTTCGTATACAATCGCACGGGCTTCAAAATTACCTCACTTCGGAAGTTTCGTAATACAATCTTCCCGAGTTTCATGTCTGAAGGTATCGTATGCAATCACTTTGAAGTTCGTAATCGCTGAGGACTATTTTCATTGATATTGTTTAGCAGACGGCTTCAATAATCACTGCGAATATTTATGCGTATGAATCGAATTTCGCTTTCATTGACGAATAACTTTACCAGCTGGTGATTGACTTCGGGCGCTGCCGTGATCGTCGTTCAATGAAATGTTGGTAACCAGTATCTTTCCGCTCCTTTACCCATCTAAACAAAAATGGGAGAATAATTGAATCTTCTGCTCTGTTTCGATATGAAATTAACGACGACTTCTTCTTCAACTTACGACAAGAGATAGGTGAACAGACGCAACGACGATTTGATGACGTCAACCTTGATCTTGTCTGAAGAACTTTCGAAATTTCATCTTGTTCAAACGATCGAAGGCGACATTTATGAAACCCGCGAAAATGTGTGGTCGAACTGCGGCTGATACCAATCGAGTCGATAAACACGACTACGGTATTTCTCGATCCGTGTCTTTCATAAAACTTCATAATACGGTGACAACCTTCAACTCGATGAGCGTTAAACTTTTACCGGTACTGAACGCGATGAAAGCTATCTTGTACTGACTGGTCGTAACGCTATTCAACGTATGAATAAACTTTCGTGCGGTATCGGCTTCAGTGTTGCTAATCTTAACTATAATGTGATAAACTTTCGCTCTTCTGTTTCATCTCACAATCATCAGATGCCGCTAATACGGGTGTGAGAATATTTGAGCGTTGTTGCTGCCATGAACTGGCTGGTTGGTCATCAGACGAATATCTGTTGCATTTTAACGCCGTGACGCGTGAACATCATTCGTCATGCGAGGAGCCGGTTTGTTCCTGTGAAGCTGCGAACGATGCGTCGAATATTGAGTCGTCTGGAAACGCAACGAATTTGGCGGCAATGTTGGCGACGCTGATGGAACGGCTTCTGATCGTATGAATAACGATCTTAAAGTTGAGGTTCCATATTTGCATTTTTAACGTCGGCGACGGTCGTTTTGTGCGGTTCTGATCTTCGGCTGCTCAACAGCGCAAAATGGTTGTCATGAAGCGTTTTCGCTCATAATTTCACCGCTCTAGTGAGCATGTTAAATATCGGAGACGTACGCCAGAACGGCTTTTCGACTGTTTTCATGTTATGCTGATTGGCATTTCGAGGTTCTATTCTAACTTTCCGGATGTCCAGTTAACGTCATCGGCTGATAACTTTATTTCTATGCTTTTGTTATGAACAATAACGCGCTTGCTGGTGAACGAGGACGCTGAAACGTGTTTATAAATGACGCGCTCAACGATATTCGATGGTACCTTTACGTCTGATGATAAATTGCGGCCGGAACGTCTCAATCAGTTTCTTCTGTTTCATGATACGCAATCTTTAGTGCGTCATGCGTTGTATGTGGGACTTCAACGCGATAATTACCGATCCCAACGTTACTGTTTATTATTCTCATCGAGTACTTTCGGGAATCGAGGCACCCGGCTCGTGTCGTGGTCGCTACGCTCGGCGGCGCGATATTAAAGTGTGATCCCCAGTAAATATCACGTGACTGCTGTCGCTGGATCAACTTTCTTTATAATGACGACTCACGTTTACTACTATGAAGATACCAAACCCGTGATAGGTCGAGGTTAGAAGATGATAGATCTTCGGTAATAACGTACTAACACGGATCGAGTGGTCGAAGACTATGACGGGGCGACGTATCGTCATACAATATTCAGATCGTTTTCAACTGTTCATCTCGTACCATAGTATTGCTGATGATAGCAGCGTTAATTTAACCAAACTATTTGGAGAGGACGCATGCGAAATGATCAGAATTATGTAAAATGTTAATACGAAATGTTACGTATATCGGCTATTTTCAATGTGAAATCGGCGGCTCTGTGCGCAAATAACATCTTCGATAATGAAGGTGGTCGCGATGCGATTTCATATCGTCACGATCGACCCCGATGACGCCAATTATGATAGTTTATATCGAAGCGACAACGACTGTAATGAAGGTTTCAATTCAATTGCCGATAGAGATGCTGGGACTCTCGGCGCTATCCTGAACATCTCGCCGTATCAGCTGTATCGATAACAGCGTCTGAACGAACTTCAACGTGAATCAAACAACTTCGAAATGTTATGTACTGTATATTATTTTGCCGGTTTAACTTTTTCGATAAAGTACGGAGCGATAGTCTTTAGTGTTAAACGTTCATTCATATGAACAGGTTCGATTCCCCGTATTGTTCGATGATGTTAACGGAATATATTTGCTGAAGCGTGAATTCAAATTCGCTTCGCTCATCATTCTTCCGGAGCCGATGTTACGGGGTTGATTCTGCCGGACGGTTAACGACCGGTGTCGCGATGGAAATTGCCAGATGTGCTGAAACAAATATATGCTCATGTTGCGATCTGGTAACAATCGATTCTTTTAAAGATTTCATGAACGATACGCAAAGGGCAATGATGGTAAAGCGCGATCGTCGCGCCGAAGGCCAGTTCGAATTGTAATGATATCCCATACGTGATATTGCTGAATCATTGCTAAACGGTGTAAAATATGCGATCGTCTATCTACCAATATCGAACGACGGTAATGTTTATTCTTAAACTATGCCGAATGATTGAAATCGGGCGCAGGCTGCGTTTTCGTGATGTTGAACGATCGTTTTGAATGATATTGGTGCAATGGTGAGTACTGCGTATCGACGCCAATTCTAATGACGTTGTTGCTGATTGTTGACTTCGGCGTCTGGTCATGGCGAACTACGCTGGCGCAGATGAGCTATTCATACTAAAGTCGGAATACGGTAGATGTTTTCGCGGATTCGGATACAATACTGGTAATGAAACGATGTTGATGAAGCATCGCAGTAAAGATGGGCGTGACATCAAAATGTTTCGCATGCGTTTGCCTATCTGCTGCGGCGGATAATGATGGCCGTAATCAAAAGATATCTTGACGCTTCGAGTCGGCCAACTATGTTGATATTGCGTCGTGCAGGAATCTCATCAGAACGATCTGGAAGCGACGTCATTATTAACGCCTCGAAAAACACCGAATTGTCGGTGTGTTTAATATTTGGACCGGTATTAACGTCTGAAACAATTGCTATTAGTGTCGACAACATTATTAATACGGTATTGATAAAATTAACGCGATCGCAACACCGGGTAATGTTCGTATGCATTGTTGATCGTTAACGAACAGCGCAATTAACGATGGTGTCGCGGACGTGAAAGATGACATTGATTCGTGGTCGAAGACACAGAAAAGGTGGTCTTCGCTTTTGGCGGTATTCCGGCAATATCGCGGCGCCGAAAGCCCGACTCACGTTATGCCCGTAATGTCGGCACCTCGAAGGGCGACTGTTCACTGAACCCCGTAACCAAATATGCGCAACAGCTCGAACACCAATCGCCAAAACGAATTTGCATTTTTAACGTAAACAAAGGCGGTATTACGTGAAGATGCCGAGTGATCACCGGTGCTTGCATGAGCCGCTTTCTGCGAAACAATGTCTCGGGCCGTCGCAGGTATGATCTGGAAAGAAGGAACAGTGTTTACCTTTAATCGTGACGAAGGCGTGATCGAAAAGCGACTGACAATAATGACGTTTTGGCGGAATAACGTTCGGTGCTTTGCGTGCGAAATCGCCAGTATTTATTGGTTGGCTCGTGCGCCAGACTGAACCATTCTGAATCGCGACATTCAGACCTTAGGCAAATGACGACCGATAACGCCACGCTTCTCGCCTGTCTATGCCAATTATTGGCTTTTTAACAACGAAAATGTCTGTTCGTTTTTAAAGGCGTTTCATTACGCTACAGCTTACGTCTATCGACTTTCGTTTAACACATGGTACCCGGCGTAGTAGCGCCGAAGATTACTGCAACTGCTGACGCCAACGAAATGATTTGAAATAAACGAGCGCGAAGTGCTGATAAGGTACTGCTGCTGGCAGTTGCTTTCGATGGTGTGGTCATGTTAATCATCGCGGCTGTTAAACCGGAAGACGCTGACTTTTGTACGCGTAAAATCGACCGTCATGAGTTCTGGTACTCTTTATATTAACAATACCTGGTAATATTTGCTGCATTCGGTATGTCATGTTGGAGCCTGGAATACATATTATGTGGCTGAACTGAGTGAAAGTCAGATGTGTTTGGCATCCCGTGCGTAACGAACAGGCATCTGATGATTGCTATGTTTATCGTATCGAGCTTACATCGTGTTTTAGGTTGATATTGATTAAACTCATCACCCTTCATTATCGTATGTGCATCCGTTGGCTCGACTCTCTGCTGGCTGACATGCCAGGGAAGTATCTGTAGATACGCTTTGGTAAATAACTGACTCTCGTAATGCGGCTATATGACCGCTGACGCGGTAATGTGTTGTCGTCGGCGTTAATCGCATCATAAACACCCGATGTGTCTACCGTCCACCATATCGCTGACGGTGGTACCGAACAAAGTTCGATTCGTGAAGCTGTTCCGGTCTGATGCAGATGTATGAGGAGATATCGGGTGAATATCTTTCACGCATTTAAAATGTCTTTATATTGAGATGGCCTACAGGCATTTCGGTAGGTGCGGAACGTGGTAACATTGACTGAATGTCAGAAGTGCGAAAGAATGACCAATGCCAACATGCTGACGATCAGCCATGGCAAACAATAAACGCCAGGCTGTTTCGACGCGAGACGGACGACATATTGAACGCACGGCGATCGTACCGCAAAGGGCATACAATGGTGACCACCATTGACATTGCATTGGTAGGCCGGAGCATTGCCGCCGGACCCGCTTTAAACGCGACTGTCAACAATGCTCTGCAGATCACCGTACGCTGTGGCAATGCGTCGTAATCGTGTTGGCGGCGTGGCGTGACTTCACCGCTGATGACCAACCGTCACCGCTGACTCGGTCGCGATAATTGTTTGCTGTGTTGACGTGACTCGCACCGCGGCTTGCGCTGACGTCATATGCTGGTGCGTGGTCTGTGTTGATAACGCGACTCGCACCATAGCTTACTGACCGGCAACTGCTCTTAGCCCGACGTGTCATGAACTGCGTGACGAACCACGGTCTGATAATTATGATTGTCGTTGATGGAACTGCTTTAAAGAAGTTGGGAACGACGATAATCTGTCGTCTTTGACGATTTCATCCGCAATCAATGGTTTATGTCTGGTATGTTTGGCTTTCGTTTCAATGTTTGTCTTCAACTTCCTGATCGGAACCGAACGTGACGAACCATGAGCGCAGATGTAGGCATGTCATGGAATACGAATAGTTCGGACGATGACTTTGAAGAGCTTCTGATGCGTGCAATGGTAATGAACGTTTCGGGCAACGTCATCAAACGATAATCATAAACATTTCTTTTCAATCATGATATTGCGTAAAACAAACATTGCGCCAATAATGGAAGGATGAGCTGGAATTTTATACGAACAATGCCCACTAGAATTACGTGCGCAATAACTTCAAGCTCTGGAAGCCATACGGCGGCGACGTGTCTTTGTCCGGCGCGAAGACGGTCTTAAGCGCAAGCCTTGTTCCGACCATGACCATGCGATGATCGAACGAACTATTCGAACAAACAGTTTTACTCAAATTCCCAACTGAGTTTAACGGTACGAACATACAATTTTCGGCTCAATATATTTTTAAAATAAAGCTTGAAGCAAATCGAATGATCTATCACCAATAAATTGTCTACTATCTTTGAATACAGCTGTCGTTTCGATTCGATAAATGCGTTTTCTGGATACTAACTTCAGGCGGTAAAAACTTCTGGCAAAGTCGAGAACTCGAATAGAATCGTGGTGATCGTTACTGCGATAACGTCGTGATCTTTCAACACGGCGCTGTAATGAAGTCGAATCTGAATTTCTCATTCGGCTTACTAAGGCTCTATCGGTTTGATGAAGATATTTACATTATTCAACTGCGATTACCGAATTTGTCGTTCGATTCTTCGACGATACGAAAATTTTTACCGAAAATTTTCATCGGCCGTATATTGCGATGCGCAACGTTAATATGTGCAATATATTACCAAGATTTTTGGCAAAACACCCATAATCGAGTTATCTTTGTTATGAAGCAAAACCACAACAAACTTCATATCATGATCGATAACAATAAAACTTTGACGATGAAATAACGAAATAATGACGGCACAAATGAAACTGAAGAATTCTGTCGGTTAATTTTCACCGACATATACCTGACCTGCAGTCATCCAGATTTCCGGTGTTACGGTTTTCGAATGCGTCAAATGCCGGTTTTCGACTACATATCGTTTCGTGATCGATGGCCAGGCCGATTATGTTTCGCGCGGCCACAATTATCGGTACGTACTGTGGAGTAATCATTTAACGGCTGGAAATTGATATTGAAGGCGGTTTTGTTGGGATTTTAGTTTGGTCACGCAATGCTTCTGCCGCCGCAACTGTTCTTCTGCTGCTGCTGTATATACTGCATTTTTGTACATACCGTGGTAGTTGCCGTCGGTATTTTGGTACGACTTCGACGACGGCACGATGATCGATTTCGAACTTCTGCGTGGCTGCTGCGCGAACTGATAACTGTAATATCGTCGATCAATCTGGCAAATACGATTGAATGAAGGCGGCGATTGAACTTTTGGAAAAGAACATGAACTCTGAATCGGATGTAACGCCTTCGTCGCCTGAATTTCGTTGTTTCAATTTCTGTTTGAGGATGCTGCGATACGACCGACCGACATACTTACGTCCGTCGGTCTTCACGTTGGTATGAGTCGGTTCTAAGTAACTGAACGGGGAGTGGATGGGATCTCGAATATTGAACTGTTGGCCGGTTACGATGATAACGCCATCCACGACCGTACTGTCGATTGGTATGACCATATGTAACTTCTAACAATATCTGAAAATAGCCGGGTTTGTATGAACACTTGGTATAACTGACTTCAGGAATATAACTTTAACATTCATCGGCCGGTACCAATGGTTTCGGCTTTCAGTACAACTATTGACGCATCGGTTTCGCCCGATAGACGAGCGACATCAACTACCGGGTTACTAACCGGCTAATCGGCGAACCGCTGATGTTTTTCATGATGTTGAATCGAAGACGCTTGATAACGTTCGGTTAATTGCTGATGACGTTGATTCTTCGCTGATTTGAACAATGACAAACGAATAGTTTTCTTCTTTACGCCTTCACGGATGCTACTCGTGACGACCGACTTCGCTATTGATTTATTAACGGCGATTTACGGTATTATGATCAATGTAACGTTTTAATAACTGAATGATTCTCCCAGTCGAAAGGCATGACACATGAAGATAAATAATACATTGTTAATCGATACTATAATATACGCTATCGTTGCTGACATTGGAACCAAAGAAGATGTGTATTTCTTTTGGCTAATCAGTTCTGGAACGATGTCATGAATGATATTGATAATAATATGAACAATACAAAGGCTGCCAGTGAATGGTGAGCCGGTGAGCGGTTTGGTTTTTCTCCGCTTTTAGCGATATTCAACATTATCACGATAATTCTGGTCGATGATCGAACGCAGGTCATCGATTTGGAATTGATTGATGATGAACGGGCTAACAACGATATCTTCGACTATGACGACGTCTATAATAATTTGGTCTGGTGTAATCGATCGAACGACGGAATCATTCTGCGGTGACGGTGGTGACGGTTCCAGCGTCGTGCTGAAACTGTTTCTTTCATGCTGACGTGCGTGCGTGTGCCATGTTGTATTGGAAGCTTGCTGCCCAGCGGGCACGAGCTGTTTTGTAGTGCTTGTACTGGGCATCGGCATGAAATGCCCCTCGAACTGCGACGAACCGATAACTTGTTGTGCCCGTATGCCGGCAAAAGTGGCTGGCTACCATATTTTAGCTCTTTTATTATGACGCGGTCATGGTGCTCTCCGGGCAGTTTCACTGACGACTCTCTGCACCACATTGTTTTACGATGATGGCAAGTCGGCAGTATTCCGATGCTCTGGCGACGGCATGGGGATACTGAACCAATTGACTTATGTCTCCCTCAAACGACGGTAAACAGAGGTTGATAATAATATATTGTTTTGTTTCAACACTAAACTAAATACATTTAAAAACAATTTCTGAAAAGCGGTCTTGACTATTGACTAGGTAAAGCATGAAAATCATTTTGTATAAGCATGTTGGGAATGCAATCCAGTATATTGATTTACGCCGTTTTTAGCAATATTCCAGCTCTGGCTCACGTATAATCACCAAAATGAGCTTCAAGCCATGTGCCGTGAATCGGCAGTCTTCAGCTTTGCGCGAGCGAGCTGCTGGCGACCGACTTCCCCGCCGCTTCTCGAGCAATTTCGTGGACATCATTTGTCTTTCGAAGTTTGGAAGCGTTTTTAGTCGTAAAAACTTTCAAACAAAAATGATGAGTAATGGCACTCATCAGAAGATGACACCACGCACTTTAAAAATAGTATACGTCACAAGCGGGCGTAGAGGAGTCTTTAACCGAATTTGAAGTCGTTTGTTGTTCAGACCAAATAGAGGCTCCAGACCAAGGGGCGGCGTCGGCCTTTAATGTACCGGTATAAAGGTAAACGCCGATACGACGAAGGCCAGACGCCAAACTGGCAATTACCGGATACGCTTATGATTCCGTTTCGAGATAGATTTGAGCATTTATCTTGAAGCGTGATGACACGACTTACATTGTCAATATGACGTGATTTATATGAGCGAACTTTGGTGCCGATTATGCGCGTGGGAATTCCGTTCGGTACTCTGGCTCTTTTCGTGCTCTATTGAAAATAAGGGGATGCGCTCATGATCTGTTTATCTGAACTTCTGCTCTGACCTCGTGAAGGCAAAAGCGGTAATGATTCATTTGGAGTTCGCCAAATATAACATGTTCTGTCACGACGTGCGGCTGACGGTGGCATTATCCGCCGAATAATACGTTGAACTATTTCGAATATTGTCGAAGCACCAGCTCTTCATATGTTTTAAAGAAAAATAATTATTCGTTTTCGAAAGAGCATGTAAATCGGTATTGTCGAACTGTGTTGAGTTTGAACTTGCCGAAACCGTCCATACGGAGAGTAGTTAATATCGTTGATAATGCGAACCACAACAAACAAAATATCTTTAATATTGGTTTCGTTCTACCAATACGTGATGTTGAAATTAGCGCAGAATGCTATAACAGGTAACTGAATGAAGTCAGTTGTTAATAACAAGTGTTTCAGCGATTATTGCCCTGAATGATATAGTGCTGAAATATTGAACAGATAATAAGGACGAATGGTGGCATGGTGACCAGAGTGAGAAAGTCTTCGGATGGTGATCGTACTGGTTCTTTCATCTCTACTCATTTATTAAATAAATATACAAATAATAGTGAACAAAATTGAAATAACCGCTGCTGACGGAACTAGCTTCAAGAGAGGTAAAAACGGATATTGTGTTAAAATCGTTTGCATGCGTGCATCATTTGAGTAAAATAACAATATTATGCGCAGTCCATACGACGTAACCAGGCTTATGAAGAACGACGACGACAACGGTTAAAACGATCTTCCTGGCGCGTGCGAAGAACATGCGGCTGTGTCTTCCTCATTATTCGATTCTTGCTGCCCTGATTAATTTATTGAACGTAACGTATTTCTATCGAAAGTATTTCCGTCAATTAAACGGCGCAATTCGTGTCGTGTTTAGTCATCTGCGCCATCCTGTTCGAGGTCAGCCTATCGTCTGCATTCGGTTGACGGCTGGCAGCATCATTCCGCGTTACAACATCGTCTTCAGGCTTCTTTCGCTGAAGAAACGATGCTGAAAAATGAAAACGACTGCCAGACGCTGTCAACTTAAATCTATTTTTATCAAACGATATTTTGTCCCGACCATGTCACCCTCTGCAGTATGTAACATGATGATGATATTTCTCAACGCCGTATTTGGTACGATTGACGATTCGCTTCATCGCACCGGTGTTAACTTCGGAAACATTTATTTATTAGCATAGTATGGTAACTATCATGGCTGTCTTACCTTTATTAATACGGCAGTGTACCGCCAGTTCTTGAACGCGGCGTTATCTTACGTCGTTCTTCATTTCGAAGACTTCGATTGTCGGGTAACCGATTGACTCGAGCGACCTTCAGAATAAACGTTGTTGATGCTAAACTTTCATAGCGCTTCTGTGAACGACGCGTCATCGGCTGATTTTCCGACGTGGCTGAACAATAATCGTGATTGTCGTCGCCGTTAAACCGAATGGTTAATAACGATTGATTATAGTGGACGTCAGTCGGTTGTTTCGATGTCTGATGATGGGCGTTGACTTCGCACGGTGATCATTTCGACAGCGATTGAACGCCTTTCTTCGATGATGGCGGCACCGACTTTCGCTGTTTACCTTTCGACGTCGTGCGTTGATACTCGGCTGGTCGGTTCAAATAGATTAAACAACTTTGTTTTGCGATTGAGTATTTTGTTCGCCTGACCGTATGAAGAATTTCAAATGAACGGGCTGCTTTCTGGCAGAATTAATCGTATGTGATTATCGTTATTCGTGGTGTTGCATGTTATGGTGAAGTTTAATTCGAAATTCTTTTGATACTTCAAAACATCGACGTTATTGAGCGACGGCGGGATTCGGGGTGTTTGTTTTACGATGTATCGTCGATCCCTCGACATCATCCATCATCCATCCATCCGCCGTCGTCGTCATCGATCATCGCTCGTCATTTCCGTCCGTCCGCCGCTCGTCATTTCCGGTCCATCGCCCGCTCGTCGTCCATATCGCCGCTCATCAATCCGTCCATATCGTCCTTCCGTCCGTCACCCGCTCCCCTCAATCATACTTCATCCGTCATCCTTGCTCGTCATTCCGTCATCGTCATTTCCGTCCGTCCGCCCGCTCGTCATCCACCCGCTCTGCCGTCATCCATTCATATCGTTCATCATCCATCCGTCATCATCCCGTCCATCGTCCATATGTCGATCCATCATCAATCGTCGAACACTTCGGATCCGTTCGTTTGATCAATGCGATCTTTCGAACACCGCGCAAAATCTGACCGCTCGAACACCTGATCATGTCAATTACGTGCATCATCATCATATCCCCTCGTCGATGATCTTATCGCGGTGAACAGTCCGGATATCAGGGTTCGCTCCGGATATGATGTTAACCGTTCTTGATCAAATCTTTCGTTGACTTCAATACCGATATGATTATCGATCGATAACGACATATCGCCGTAATCTGATTAATGAATCGGTCATAACTGGTCGATCTTCTTCGATAGATGAACGATGAAGTAACTGGATTAATCAATAACGATTACGTCTTAACGAATAGGGTCGTACTCAATACCCACAATCATGACTATTATCAAACGGCTGTCGATCTCGACTCGTCGATTGACCTCATACGAATTACGAACAATATCGATGCTGTCGTTACATCGGTCGTCGATCGCGTCGGTATCAATCATCTGCTGATCATGACGATAATGAATACGTCGTCTATCGTCACCTCCATCACCGATATGACATCGACCAGTGCTGATCATCGTCGTCATCGCGATCGTCACCAATATGACGTATCTGACCAGTTATCGTCGTCACCTGACGCATATTTTTCCGATGCGTGATCGATGATGCGTCTACACCATCATCCTCTTCCCCACACGTCATCACACTTGTGCATGACATCGCGTCGTCGCCCACATCATCATCGCCATCGGCACTGATGCATGATAGTCACACACATCATCATCGCCGCACGCGTCATCACCGCGCGATGCATGACATCGCGGCTTATCGTGCGTAATCACATCTCATCGCACGCACATGTCATCACGCAATGCATGACATCATGCGCATCGTCACATCGCACGCACGCACATGTCATCGCACTGATGCATGACACCATATATTGTGCGCGTCGTCGCATCACATCGTCGTCGCACACGTAAGCACGCTGATGCATGGGCATCATGCGACCAATTTTGCGTCATGCATCTGTATAAATCACGCTGCGATAACGGCGGGCTCACATCGGTGCGTAATAGTACACACACACATACGTATCGTCGCACATTCATCGAGACCTTGTTAAGAGGTACGACTACATTGTTTCCTCACCAGAGACGCACGAGTTGCTATTTTTACAGGTCGGTTTTTAATTTTTCGGCAATTCATCTTAACTTGCTGGTGCATTACTTGTTTTAAACATGGTGGCGATGGTGTACATCGAGGTTTTGCGAATACGCTGTGCGATACTATCGAGCGACTACTTTATGCACGGCTTTCTTTGCATGATGGACGAACTAACGATTCTCTCGATGAACATTTTCAACAAACAGGCCCGCCATCACAGCTTGAGCCTGGTCTGAGGCCCAAACCGATGGCAAACAGTTGTAAATGACTTTTCGCGGTTGTCAGTAAGTTTTAAATGTCTATAAGCCAGCGTGTATTATTCAAGCCCGATTCACCATTAGTGATGAAACGCTATTAATGGCTCGATTACGAAAATCGCCAATATAAAGCTCAATATGACAACTTTGATTTCAGTTTAACCAGACACTACCAACAAACGAAAATAATAGTGTCTTGTAGCGATAGCAGACACTTTGTGGCTTCTCTAAGTGAACAGCATGACCGCTGAACGGTTTTGAATGCGTGGTAGGCATGTTAAATTTTAAGCCGGCATCTTGTCACCAATGATCTGGTGTCTCCCGCCTTCCCCGCTACCGTATTCGTGATGACGATCAAATGTCATCACGCACCTATGCATGACATCGTATTCATGCGATAGATCGATTCCCCGTGAGCGAAGATATTGACCATTTCATTGATACGCCATTATTTTCAAAATGAACGTTACATTTCAGGTATCGTTTGGGGCACGTGTTTAAAAGCGAGGATGACGTTTCTTGGTTACCATCGCCACTGCGCCGCACAAATGTCATCACCGAACCAATACATGACATCACCGCATGACAATCTACATCGGCAAAGCTTAACTAATGGCTATCCGGAACTCGATGTTCTACTCCGGATATGCGAAATAACATTTGCAGGTCATATTCCGGCGAAACAACATTTCACCAGGCGATAATTCGACTTCGATGAAACGAAGCAATTCAGCTGCCGGATGGCTGAAATGGCTATAGAATTCGATAACGGCAGAACTTCCGCCGAATGAAACCGAGCTTCAGGAATTCGATAACTACCGATGAAACGAATAAGGAACTTTGATGACCACCGAATGAAGCAGGCGCAATGGGAATTCGACGACTTTGATAAGTCACGCCGGATGAAACATCAGGAATTCGTATGTATCTTTGACCCAAGTCTACACCGGATGAAAACTGATAATATACTTCGATAGAGCTTCTTTCCGGATGAAGCGAATAATAATTCGATAACGACTTTGATGGAATCTTACTCCGGGTAATCTTGGTAACAGGAATTCATTGATAAAGTCGGTCAAACGGTGTAGAAGGTGGCACGATAATGAGATTCGTATTGTCTTTGATGGAAGTCTGCAGTTCGTCGACGATGAACTGCCGAATGGCAATAATAAGAATTCGTCTTGACGATGACCGCCGGACGGCAATGGGGAATTTCAATAATGACTTTGATGAGGCCTGCTGCGGATGAAGCGAAAGGCGGTGGCATTTCGAATGAATGGAGATGGTGGATTTATGTGTCGTCTCAATGCGACTGGTTAGGGGCTGATGGGCGGTCGTTTTAGATTGAGATGACGGATTGGCTTGTTTATTGAATATGCGTTTGAGGAGCAGCGACCTGCTAATCGTTTTTTTCAGAACGTGTATGGTCGTACGGTGGTGTTCTGATAAACCCAGATGACGAAGATGTTCATGCGAACTGCGGTTTTATTATAAAGTTTCACGGCGGCAGTTTGGCTGAACTCGAACGTTTTGAAATTTCGCTGCAATGAAGTCGGAATGAACAGGCAGTCACGGAAACAATGAACTCGAACGACATGCGTGTGAACGAACGAACAGCTTAACTTTGTCATACAGATTGACCCTTAGTCGGCAGTTGATTGAACTGGAATAAATCCCGCTGAGTGAAAGGCGATCTATTATTTCTTTTTCATTCATGAACGCGAGGATTCATTCGGTTTTCGATATTGTTTGTCGGCGTTCCTTTGATAATGACCGTTTCTGGTGTCTACGCCGTGATATTTATACCGGAATATTTGCTAAAAGCGACGTAAAACTTCATGCTTTCGCTCGAAGGCTGAAGACGATAAGCTATCGCCCGTTTCTAATGATCTCCGAGGAAATGTCCGCTACGGTAACGACTCTACCTTGACGGTCACTAACGATCGAGAATCGCGATATTCTGTTTAACAAACTGAAACATTAGCGGCATGACGTCATGCCGTCGCGCTCGATCGACCTTCTGATCTGTCGCCAGACTGTGTTATCTGGAAAACGTCGGTTCGGGCTTTGTATCTGAAACGTCGTATATCATATGGCCCGGAATGCTGCAATAACGCTTCTGATAACCACAGACCGATTGGTCTTCATGGTGTTGGATGACTGATGAACAACTTTAACGATTATCGTCAGTTTCATTCATTTTCGATTGACGTTACTGACCGATGTTTTCTGATATCGATAAGATGAAGTTTTCAATGCCAATAAACGGTATTAACTCCAGTTCGGTCATTTTATCAGCGTGTAATAACTGACTCTGACGTTATCAATGTTAAAAGTGTTATATCAATAACGATCCATAAAGAAATGCAGGAGTCGAAGACGAACACGAATGTCGATCGTACTTATGTTCAATACCGACAAAATACAATTTTGAATTAATCACTATCTTTTGGTGGAGTGTTTGGTCTCATCGGTGTATAGAAGATGTTGATGATGATAATTAATGTTGAAAAACTCTTGATGATTGCATTTGTTATGATGAATTCAGGATATATTTCCGTCGCGTTGCAAATTTGAAACAGATTAAATGTTTTCGAACTGAATTGAGCTTATTCGTTAACACCAACTTCAATATTTCATCATTTAAATCGAAAACAATATTCATGCTAAAATTCTCTATGGCAAGCATCACATTTTGACGATCATGAGCTAGCAATGCATACATGCTGTTTCCTTCACCGGTATTCGATGATTATAATGGGCATGACAAACTCATATTACAATTTTGAAGTTATCTATTTCTTCCGTCTATTGGATCAATCATCAATCAATCTTGCTACTATTGACGATAATGTTAACGATTATGGATTGATGTGCGACCAGTGCATCAATACGACATGATCAGCCGTATATTATACGTAATAAAGCTAATGGATAAATGTAAACTGTAATTATTACGAATTTGATTTGAGGGTTAAACCGGTAATTTATGTCGGCATATTTTGTTGATTTGATTTCATCGACCGACACAATTCACAAAATTCCAGTTATATTATACTGATACGACGGCTGATGAATCGGGGATGTGGCTTCAAAGGCGAAACCGCCAATGCTGCCGAAACGAAGAGATGCGTAATAATCTAAATCCTGTTGTGGCGTCACGCATCTCGAGGATGATCATATCGGTTTCTGTTTGTTGAACAAATCTGTGATTACTATTTCATTTTAAGGCCAAAATGATTGATGTCGAGCGAAACCGAATCGGCTCAAATCCGACATATGCAACTTTCATGGCAGAACATGTGCGTCGGGTGCTGTATGGGAAATGTTAATGAATTAAATCTTTTCGTTTCAGCTGAGTACTGACGGCTTCTTTGGTGATAGTGCATTGAAGACGCTATTATAAACGTATATCTTCTCGGGGAATTTAAAGCAAATGATCGAAATGTTTGATGTTCAGAAGCTTGGCGATTTTATATTTGTGAATTCTGCGCATTATTTCTTCGGTATTGCTGTTAACATATCATACGGGTACGCTGCATAGTCGAAGATCGCCTGTTTTAACTGGCGCACTGAATGCCCACTAAATTGCCGGACTGGGCTGACGGCTGTCAATGAGGAGACTTTATTAACGGGCGACGTGTTTTATATCTTGCATCCGTATGTAAAACTGAAATTTTTTCAGAAGCAGTTACGACATTTTGTCTGATGATTGGCGATGACCGTTCAACTTTCTGTATGGAAAACGGCTTGCCTGAAATGGCGTGACGATATTGTTTTGGCTTTCTGGGCTATTCCCCGCACGTACGGCATCGGCGCAACTGTTATATCTAAGTTCATTTAAAAATTATGACGGAAAAATATTTGGTTTTGTCTAACCTACGATTAAACTTCGGTAGGTCGAGTCGTATTAACTGTTGTTAGTTTGATGCGTCAACTGGTCACGGGTAATCGTTGAAGAAATAACGTAACGGCGACTAATAAGTGACTGTTATTGACAAATCGATGATGACTAACAACTCTGCGTAGATGTTCGAAGACTCTTGACGAACGCGATAAACAGGTGACATTCTCCCCGTTAACTCTCCCAATAGTCGGAATCGTGTTGCGTGCAGAGGAATTATATGGTGATGTGACGCAGAGTCGCCACGTGTCATAAACGACGATTGTCAATGTTGGAACGGCGGGAGGCACGAAGAACGGCATAATTTCACGGGTGCGAATTCCTTCCTGGGGAGTTGAACGAGACCGAACGACCGTCGCAAATGTTCGAAAGTTGTCTTCACTGATATGCGCTCTTGATCGCGGTTCGAACTCGGTAACGGCTGAAGCAAACGAAGCAAAGTACAGTTCTGGGGAGTTTCTTCGAAATAACGGCGCCTAACGTTAAATAATACCGATACGGTACTACGAAACCGTCAAAAAATAGTGATACGAGGACAATATATTAACTTCGCGTATCGACCTATTCTTTGCTGCGCCCCTCTTTGGCGCCACATAAACCAACTGCGGTTCCTGCGACGATGTGTCGCGGTCACCACTCTCTGCGCTCGGTTGATGCCAGCAACGCCATTCGCCGCACCCATCAATGTGTTCTGATAGGCGCTTTTAGCAGGTAGTTCGATGAAGCGTCTTTCGAAACCACTCCATCTGACTACTCCGCGTTACATGGCGATGATAACATGCTCGACAGAACACCAAATCGTCGATAATGCGTTCGCCCTGTACGACGATGTAAACACCGACCAACTTTCGGAACTGAACGCGCCTTTTCTTCAATTTGGGCTGTCTGTTCGAAGATTTGTCGCTGAAAGAAATACGTCATCGGCATCTATGCATAAGTGTCATTTTGGTGAAATACAGAAGTAGTTGATTTCAAACTTAAGCCTGTATAGTTGTAGGCGATTATGTGACGGCGCATTCAGTTATTGTAATAATGGCGAAAGTCGTCCAGAATATACTGCTAACGACATCGAAACTCTCCCATGTCATCATTCTTCAATGCTGAACGTATGAACCAAGGATATTTGTCATCGGAAACGTAACCGGAATGATTTTGTTTTCGCATTCAGAATTTCCGCTGGCCATTCGGCCTCGCAACTTCGAGACGGAACATATCTTAACGCGATCGTTTATCTCTGCGCCAGATTAATAACGTTTCGGCACAACCGATAACGGTAGGATTGAATAGAATTACAGACGATCGTTACGGTGAATGGAGCTACGGTCATCACGCCAACGGCGTAGATAATCTTCTGCTGTTCACTGCTATGTTCTGACGGTTTAATCGCTGACGCTTGATTTCTTTTCAACTTTAACGCATTATCGACTTGTTTTGACGTTTTCCAGACATGCGGTACTTTGTTTGTTATTCTGAAGGCCGCTGTTGATGTAAATGAAAGTCAACATCAAATGATGCCAGCGGTTCTGTTTATGAAGACAACAACCAGAGAGATGAAGACTTTCTCATCTTGATGACTGTTAATGGCTGCTGCGCTGCTTCGATGACCGCTGGGCCCGGTGTTGAACTCGGGCTGGCGTCGATGATGCTTCCGCTGGTGAGACATATTTTCAGATACATACGTACGCCTACTGACCGCTGGAGTTTTATTTAACGCTATGGTGAGTTAGGCTGTTGAAGTTGATATGAACTGCATCTGTGTTTCTGCCTGGCTCTTCCCCATGCATGTCGTATCGACTGAAAGACACTATTGACTCTGAACTGTCAACGCTTCCTTTCTAATTCCGTGGCAACAGTCGGTTGGATAAATTTCGGATATCTTCTAATCCCGCTGGAGTTTCATTATTTCTTCAGGCTTCGTTCCTTTCGCTTACAATGAACAATCAGATTACAGTTTCAACTTCATTTTCATCAATTACGGTTACCAGTCTGATCGCAAAGTCTTTCGCCTATAAATGATGGCTCTCACCTGATCGTCGATAATGAAACCTGCATCTTCTGTCGATGACGATCTTCAATGGTAAAGAGGCAAACCGAACGTCTAATAGAAGAATTCAGCTCATTGTTCAGCAGCTTCAAAGGATTTCCGATATTACTGTGATGATTTCACTTCGGAACACGATATTTGGTTTCGTCAACAAAGTCTTTTCTAAAAGTTTCTCTATTCGCATTTTGACTGGATATCAAATATTATCGGTGAGTCAACTTCATCGGCTGAAATCTTTTGATATTGATATCATTAGAGCCGCTTGCTTTCGCTTAACCGCTGAACAATATCATTACGTATTAACTCTTCTCGTATGAAGACGAAAGAGCGCTACTGGTATCGCTTGACCGCGTCGAAGACTATCGTTCTTTTCACCGGCGGTTAGGCGAAATCGGTTCGACGATTTCTCGTATACCAAAGGTGTGCCGTCTACGCAAACGCCAGATGACTTCCTTTCCCCGATAAAATAATTGTTCCTTTGCGTCGCATCTGGCTATTGCCGTTTGGTATTCTCTGTTGGCAAACCACTATATAAACGTCGGGTCATAAGTATCTGCTGAAGTCATTCAACTTCTGGCTGAAACTATCCGACGGTCGGTTACGTACTTCGATCGTCGTGCTTTGGGCTAAAGCTTTCGCTGAAGGCCTGCTGGTCGGTGGCAAACCCGATCGTAACAATCGAACTATCGTCGTTAACGAATGAAATTCATGTTTTTGGCAAAATATGACGACGATAGCAGAAGTGTGGTAGTCTTTAGTGATGTTTTGTGAGCTATTAAAGGCTGATATCGATTAGCAGATGACGGATGAAGGACATCGGCATGTACGTTTTTGGTAATCGTCAACTTATTGTTTTTATTTGGTTTTAATCGATATCATAACGCGAAGTAACTCGAAAAGTTATCGCTTCTTTACATCGGCTGGCGTCGACGATTAACGGATCTATTTTTCTAGGCGGTTTTGAAAGATGTCGAACTATCTGTAGTTCTTCGGGCGGCTTTAATCGGCAAGACATGGTACCGAGGTAAGCTTTGACGACAATTGATGAACAACTTTCGAATTCACAACTAGACGCAAACGTCGCGGCACGGAAATCTTTTCTTATTAACGTATTGATGAGACCGGTTAATATGCTGCGTCGGTATCCGTACGATATATTGATCGCTACGAACTGGAGATACTGTAGATGACGATATTTTGTCGTTTCAAATTACGATAAGATCACCGAAGGTTGCTAATCGCTCTTACGCTAGAAAGATGGATATCAAATATATCATATAATTGTCATTTCATGACTGATGCGAGCGCAGGACGCAGTTCAATATGTCGTCGGCCAGTAACACCAGAATGATTTGGTACAAGTGCACGAACTGAAACGTGGCGGTGACAAAGAAGTGGGGTAATTGACAGTTCTGTTGCTTCATCATTTCAACCAAATGTTATTTCGGTGATGAAGAAGGAAAGAAAGAGCTGTTATCAATGGCA
>NW_025765968.1:0-81413 GCF_003918875.1 Haliotis rubra
ACAGAACATGCTCACATCTAGATCACCTGGTATCACCAGTATTGTTAGACGACTAGATTGGGACAGAATATGCTCACATCTAGATCACCTGCTATCACCAGTATTCTAGGACGACAGAGGTGGGACAGAACATGCTCACATCTAGATCACCTGCTATCACCAGTATTCTAGACGACACGGGTGGGACAGAACATGCTCATCTAGATCACCTGGTATCACCAGTATTCTAGACGACACGGGTGGGACAGAACATGCTCACATCTAGATCACCTGCTATCACCAGTATTCTAGATCACCTGGACAGCATGTTGAACGACACGGGTGGGACAGAACATGCTCACATCTAGATCACCTGCTATCACCAGTATTCTAGACGACACGGGTGACAGACATTCTGCATCTAGATCATCACCAGATCACCTGGTGGGACCATGCTCACATCTAGATCACCTGCCATCACCAGTATTCTAGACGACAGGGTGGGACAGAACATGCTCACATCTAGATCACCTGTTATCACCAGTATTCTAGACGACACGGGTGGGACAGTGCATTCTCACATCTAGATCACCTGGCTATCTCCAGTATCACCAGTATGTTAGACGACAGAATATGTGGGACAGAACATGCTCACATCTAGACGACACCTGAACTATCTAGATCACCTCACCAGATTCCATATTCTAGACCGACACGGGTGGGACAGAACATGCTCACATCTAGATCACCTGCTATCACCAGTATTCTAGACGATACGGGTGGGAACAGTGCATTATTAACATCTAGATCACCTTGTATCACCAGATCATGTATCACCAGACGACACGGGTGGGACAGAACATGCTCTCATCTAGATCACCTGCTATCACCAGTATTCTAGACGATACGGGTTGGAGAGAACATGCTCATATCCAGATCAGCTGGTATCACCAGTATTCTAGACGACACGGGTTGGAGAGAACATGCTCATATCTAGATCACCTGGTATCACCAGTATTCTAGACGACACGGGTTGGAGAGAACATGCTCATATCTAGATCACCTGGTATCACCAGTATGTTAGACGACACGGGTGGGACAGTGCATTCTCACATTTAGATCACCTGGTATCACCAGTATTTTAGACGACACGGATGGGACAGACCATGCTCATATATAGATCACCTGTTATCACCAGTATTTTAGACGACACGGGTGGGACAGTGCATTCTCACATCTAGATCACCTGGTATCACCAGTATTTTAGACCACACGGCTGGGACAGAACATGCTCACATCTAGATCACCTACTATCACCAGTATTCTAGACGACACGGGTTGGACAGTGCATTCTCACATCTAGATCACCTGCTATCACCAGTATTTTAGACCACACGGATGGGACAGAACATGCTCATATCTAGATCACCTGCTATCACCAGTATTCTAGACGACACGGGTTGGACAGTGCATTCTCACATCTAGATCACCTGGTATCACCAGTATGTTAGACTTATCACGGGGACAGAACATGCTCACATCTAGATCACCTGCTATCACCAGTATTCTAGACGACACGGGTGGGACAGAACATGCTCACATCTAGATCACCTGCTATCACCAGTATTCAAGACGACACGGGTGGGACAGTGCATTCTCACATCTAGATCACCTGGTATCACCAGTATGTTAGACGACACGGGTGGGACAGAATATGCTCACATCTAGATCACCTGCTATCACCAGTATTCTAGACGACACGGGTGGGACAGAACATGCTCACATCTAGATCACCTGCTATCACCAGTATTCTAGACGACACGGGTGGGACAGTGCATTCTCACATCTAGATCACCTGCTATCACCAGTATGTTAGACGACACGTGTGTGACAGAACATGCTCACATCTAGATCACCTGCTATCACCAGTATTCTAGACGACACGGGTGGGACAGAACATGCTCACATCTAGATCACCTGTTATCACCAGTATTCTAGACGACACGGGTGGGACAGTGCATTCTCACATCTAGATCACCTGCTATCACCAGTATGTTAGACGACGAGTGTGGGACAGAACATGCTCACATCTAGATCACCTGCTATCACCAGTATTCTAGACGACACGGGTGGGACAGAACATGCTCACATCTAGATCACCTGCTATCACCAGTATTCTAGACGATACGGGTGGGACAGTGCATTCTAACATCTAGATCACCTGCTATCACCAGTATTCTAGACGACACAGGTGGGACAGAACATGCTCACATCTAGATCACCTGCTATCACCAGTATTCTAGACGACACGGGTGGGACAGTGCATTCTCACATCTAGATCACCTGGTATCACCAGTATGTTAGACGACACGGGTTGGAGAGAATATGCTCACATCTAGATCACCTGCTATCACCAGTATTCTAGACGACACGGGTGGGACAGAACATGCTCACATCTAGATCACCTGTTATCACCAGTATTCTAGACGACACGGGTGGGACAGTGCATTCTCACATCTAGATCATCTGCTCCTATCACCAGTATGTTAGACGACACGTGTGGGACAGAACATGCTCACATCTAGATCACCTGCTATCACCAGTATTCTAGACGACACGGTGGGGACAGAACATGCTCACATCTAGATCACCTGTTATCACCAGTATTCTAGACGACACGGGTGGGACAGTGCATTCTCACATCTAGATCACCTGCACTATCACCAGTATGTTAGACTTGACACGGGTGGGACAGAACATGCTCTCATCTAGATCACCTGCTATCACCAGTATTCTAGACGATACGGGTTGGAGAGAACATGCTCATATCCAGATCAGCTGGTATCACCAGTATTCTAGACGACACGGGTTGGAGAGAACATGCTCATATCTAGATCACCTGGTATCACCAGTATTCTAGACGACACGGGTGGGACAGAACATGCTCACATCTAGATCACCTGCTATCACCAGTATTCTAGACGACACGGGTGGGACAGTGCATTCTCACATCTAGATCACCTGCTATCACCAGTATGTTAGACGACACGTGTGTGACAGAACATGCTCACATCTAGATCACCTGCTATCACCAGTATTCTAGACGACACGGGTGGGACAGAACATGCTCACATCTAGATCACCTGTTATCACCAGTATTCTAGACGACACGGGTGGGACAGTGCATTCTCACATCTAGATCACCTGCTATCACCAGTATGTTAGACGACGAGTGTGGGACAGAACATGCTCACATCTAGATCACCTGCTATCACCAGTATTCTAGACGACACGGGTGGGACAGAACATGCTCACATCTAGATCACCTGCTATCACCAGTATTCTAGACGATACGGGTGGGACAGTGCATTCTAACATCTAGATCACCTGCTATCACCAGTATTCTAGACGACACAGGTGGGACAGAACATGCTCACATCTAGATCACCTGCTATCACCAGTATTCTAGACGACACGGGTGGGACAGTGCATTCTCACATCTAGATCACCTGGTATCACCAGTATGTTAGACGACACGGGTTGGAGAGAATATGCTCACATCTAGATCACCTGCTATCACCAGTATTCTAGACGACTTTTGGGTGGGACAGAACATGCTCACATCTAGATCACCTGTTATCACCAGTATTCTAGACGACACGGGTGGGACAGTGCATTCTCACATCTAGATCACCTGCTATCACCAGTATGTTAGACGACACGTGTGGGACAGAACATGCTCACATCTAGATCACCTGCTATCACCAGTATTCTAGACGACACGGGTGGGACAGAACATGCTCACATCTAGATCACCTGTTATCACCAGTATTCTAGACGACACGGGTGGGACAGTGCATTCTCACATCTAGATCACCTGCTATCACCAGTATGTTAGACGACACGGGTGGGACAGAACATGCTCTCATCTAGATCACCTGCTATCACCAGTATTCTAGACGATACGGGTTGGAGAGAACATGCTCATATCCAGATCAGCTGGTATCACCAGTATTCTAGACGACACGGGTTGGAGAGAACATGCTCATATCTAGATCACCTGGTATCACCAGTATTCTAGACGACACGGGTTGGAGAGAACATGCTCATATCTAGATCACCTGCTATCACCAGTATGTTAGACGACACGGGTGGGACAGTGCATTCTCACATTTAGATCACCTGGTATCACCAGTATTTTAGACTATCAATGGATGGGACAGACCATGCTCATATATAGATCACCTGGTATCACCAGTATTTTAGACGACACGGGTGGGACAGTGCATTCTCACATCTAGATCACCTGGTATCACCAGTATTTTAGACCACACGGCTGGGACAGAACATGCTCACATCGAGATCACCTACTATCACCAGTATTCTAGACGACACGGATGGGACAGTGCATTCTCACATCTAGATCACCTGCTATCACCAGTATTTTAGACCACACGGATGGGACAGAACATGCTCACATCTAGATCACCTGCTATCACCAGTATTCTAGACGACACGGGTGGGACAGAACATGCTCATATCTAGATCACCTGCTATCACCAGTATTCTAGACGACACGGGTTGGAAAGTGCATTCTCACATCTAGATCACCTGGTATCACCAGTATGTTGACACAGGTGATGGGACAGAACATGACGACACGGGTGGGACAGAACATGCTCACATCTAGATCACCTGCTATCACCAGTATTCTAGACGATCACGGGTGGGACAGAACATGCTCACATCTAGATCACCACCTGACACCAGTATTCTAGACGACATGGGTGGGACAGTGCATTCTCACATCTAGATCACCTGGTATCACCAGTATGTTAGACTATCAACGGGTGGGACAGAATATGCTCACATCTAGATCACCTGCTATCACCAGTATTCTAGACGACACGGGTGGGACAGAACATGCCTCACATCTAGATCACCTGTTATCACCAGTATTCTAGACGAGACACGGGTGGGACAGTGCATTCTCACATCTAGATCACCTGCTATCACCAGTATGTTAGACGACACGTGTGGGACAGAACATGCTCACATCTAGATCACCTGCTATCACCAGTATTCTAGACGACACGGGTGGGACAGAACATGCTCACATATAGATCACCTGCTATCACCAGTATTTTAGACGATACGGGTGGGACAGTGCATTCTAACATCTAGATCACCTGGTATCACCAGTATGTTAGACGACACGGGTGGGACAGAACATGCTCTCATCTAGATCACCTGCTATCACCAGTATTCTAGACGATACGGGTTGGAGAGAACATGCTCATATCTAGATCAGCTGGTATCACCAGTATTCTAGACGACACGGGTTGGAGAGAACATGCTCATATCTAGATCACCTGGTATCACCAGTATTCTAGACGACACGGGTTGGAGAGAACATGCTCATATCTAGATCACCTGGTATCACCAGTATGTTAGACGACACGGGTGGGACAGTGCATTCTCACATCCAGATCACCTGGTATCACCAGTATTTTAGACGACACGGATGGGACAGAACATGCTCATATCTAGATCACCTGCTATCACAAGTATTCTAGACGACACGGGTGGGACAGTGCATTCTCACATCTAGATCACCTGGTATCACCAGTATTTTAGACCACACGTATGGGACAGAACATGCTCACATCTAGATCACCTACTATCACCAGTATGTTAGACGACACGGGTGGGACAGTGCATTCTCACATCTAGATCACCTGCTATCACCAGTATTTTAGACCACACGGATGGGACAGAACATGCTCACTTCTAGATCACCTGTTATCACCAGTATTCTAGACGACACGGGTGGGACAGTGCATTCTCACATCTAGATCACCTGCTATCACCAGTATGTTAGACGACACGTGTGGGACAGAACATTCTCACATCTAGATCACCTGCTATCACCAGTATTCTAGACGACACGGGTGGGACAGAACATGCTCACATCTAGATCACCTGCTATCACCAGTATTCTAGACGACACAGGTGGGACAGAACATGCTCACATCTAGATCACTTGCTATCACCAGTATTCTAGACGACACGGGTTGGACAGTGCATTCTCACATCTAGATCACCTGCTATCACCAGTATGTTACACGACACGGCTGGGACAGAACATGCTCACATCTAGATCACCTGCTATCACCAGTATTCTAGACGACACAGGTGGGACAGAACATGCTCACATCTAGATCACCTGGTATCACCAGTATTCTAGACGACACGTGTGGGACAGAACATTCTCACATCTAGATCACCTGCTATCACCAGTATTCTAGACGACACGGGTGGGACAGAACATGCTCACATCTAGATCACCTGCTATCACCAGTATTCTAGACGACACGGGTGGGACAGAACATGCTCACATCTAGATCACCTGCTATCACCAGTATTCTAGACGACACAGGTGGGACAGAACATGCTCACATCTAGATCACCTGCTATCACCAGTATGTTAGACGACACGGGTGGGACAGTGCATTCTCACATCTAGATCACCTGGTATCACCAGTATGTTAGACGACACGGGTGGGACAGAATATGCTCACATCTAGATCACCTGCTATCACCAGTATTCTAGACGACACGGGTGGGACAGAACATGCTCACATCTAGATCACCTGCTATCACCAGTATTCTAGACGACACGGGTGGGACAGAACATGCTCACATCTAGATCACCTGCTATCACCAGTATTCTGGACGACACAGGTGGGACAGAACATGCTCACATCTAGATCACCTGCTACCACCAGTATTCTAGACGACACGGGTGGGACAGTGCATTCTCACATCTAGATCACCTGGTATCACCAGTATGTTAGACGACACGGGTGGGACAGAATATGCTCACATCTAGATCACCTGCTATCACCAGTATTCTAGACGACAGGGTTGGGACAGAACATGCTCACATCTAGATCACCTGCTATCACCAGTATTCTAGACGACACGGGTGGGACAGAACATGCTCACATCTAGATCACCTGCTATCACCAGTATTCTAGACGACACAGGTGGGACAGAACATGCTCACATCTAGATCACCTGCTATCACCAGTATTCTAGACGACACGGGTGGGACAGTGCATTCTCACATCTAGATCACCTGGTATCACCAGTATGTTAGACGACGCGGGTGGGACAGAATATGCTCACATCTAGATCACCTGCTATCACCAGTATTCTAGACGACAGGGGTGGGACAGAACATGCTCACATCTAGATCACCTGCTATCACCAGTATTCTAGACGACACGGGTGGGACAGAACATGCTCACATCTAGATCACCTGCTATCACCAGTATTCTAGACGACACAGGTGGGACAGAACATGCTCACATCCAGATCACGCTCTGCTATCACCAGTATTCTAGACGACACGGGTGGGACAGTGCATTCTCATCTAGATCACCTGGTATCACCAGTATGTTAGAACGACACGGGTGGACAGAATATGCTCACATCTAGATCACCTGCTATCACCAGTATTCTAGACGACAGGGGTGGGACAGAACATGCTCACATCTAGATCACCTGTTATCACCAGTATTCTAGACGACACGGGTGGGACAGTGCATTCTCACATCTAGATCACCTGCTATCACCAGTATGTTAGACGACACGTGTGGGACAGAACATGCTCACATCTAGATCACCTGCTATCACCAGTATTCTAGACGACACGGGTGGGACAGAACATGTTCACATATAGATCACCTGCTATCACCAGTATTCTAGACGATACGGGTCGGACAGTGCATTCTCACATCTAGATCACCTGGTATCACCAGTATGTTAGACGACACGGGTGGGACAGAACATGCTCACATCTAGATCACCTGCTATCACCAGTATTCTAGACGACACGGGTGGGACAGTGCATTCTCACATCTAGATCACCTGGTATCACCAGTATGTTAGACGACACGGGTGGGACAGAACATGCTCACATCTAGATCACCTGCTATCACCAGTATTCTAGACGACACGGGTGGGACAGAACATGTTTACATCTAGATCACCTGATAGCACCAGTATACTAGACCACACGGATGGGACTGAACATGTTCACATCTAGATCACCTGGTATCACCAGTATTCTAGACGACACCGGTGGGACAGAACATGCTCACATCTAGATCACCTGGCATCTAAGGTATTCCAAAAAACACATGTGTGACAGACAACCATCACATCTAGCTCTGACTGGCAAATTTATTCACATTAGAATTTGTTCAGTGGCTCCGCTCATGCCGATGAACCGGGTTCGATTCCTGACAAGGATACAAAGCGTGTGGCGCCCATTTCCGAGGTTCCCCGTCGTAAGTAGCGTGGAACCATAATATGATTACTTAGTGACCCGATACCGTCAGTATCAAAGACTGGCAAAAAGAAACATTAGTGACCAAGTTTCAGATCTACTACCACCCGTTCATCAATAATGCTTGAACGGAGTCGTCAAGGACTCCCAACTATGCAGGACGGAAGAAGGGAAGTAACTCCTGTCGGTTTATCTCAGCCGAAATGTGATTTTACCTTTGTTCGGTGATTTTATTAACTCTTTGACATGATGCTTTTCAGTGACAATACTTTTCACTTGAGAAACTCTTCTCGTTTAAGATTACATTTTCTTTACCTCATGTATTGCGGTGATATGATAGTTCCTTGAATTATTTGGCAAATATGCCCAAGTTCCATATCCATATTACTTCTTTACCAACTTCTCGGGAGAAGGCATACGAAATACAGTTTTACTTATCACGCAGTAATATAAGCCGAATTATACTTACACATGTAATGATGTCACATGTAAGATACACCACGCAGATAACTCTCAGACGAATAACACTGAACGTCTCTGTGACATGGACATGTTCATATATCTGTCTCTCAGATAATAATAATAATAACAAATAAGTAAAATAATAATAATAATTTCTAATGATATTGGCATTTCTAATGATATTGGCATGACATTTGGACTCGACAAATGTAATACTCTTCATTTGAAACGTGGCAAGGTAACTAATGATGGATCGGTCAAGTTACAGCGGGGAGGAGTTATTGAGCATCTTGTGGAAGATCAGGCCTACACCTATCTTGGAATGCAAGTTCGAGACAACCTCCAGAATGCCCAAATTAAAAAAGAACTTCTGGCCGAGTACAAATCTCGATTAAAGAAAATCTGGAGCTCAGAGCTAAATGCTCGAAACAAGGTCAAGGCCACCAATACATTTGCTGTGCCAGTCCTCTCCTATTCCTTTTGAGTAGTTGATTGGACAAAACAAGACATCCAGAGTCTTGACCGTCTGACCAGAAGGATCATGTCTGATAACAGAGCCCACCACCCTCGTTCCTCTCTCAACCGTTTATATATGCCAATCAACTCTGGAGGAAGGGGTTTGATTAATGTGGAGGCTCTTCATGATAGAATTGTATTGTGTACTTTTGCACATATTTATTTATCGGATGATCCTCTGCTGATGCATGTCAAAACTCATGATGAAAGCAAAGGAATTCCACAGCTATTTTTAAGCGTGCCAAGGTTGTTGGACAGAATCGGAAATTTGAGAGTTGACTTTGCTGATGGCGATGTACTATTGGACGGTAAAGCGATGGGAGTAAACCAGGTGAAGTCCTTCACCAAATCTGCCCAGGGTCGGTCTTTTGTGGAAAAGCTTTCTGAGAAGCCATTGCACCGTGTGTACATGCAGTGTGTGGAACAGAATAGCAGTTCCACTGACTCCTTCGCCTGGATGAAGTCGGCTAGTCTCAAATGTGAAACTGAGGGCTTCCTTTTTTGCTGCTCAGGACCAGTCACTTCCCACTCGTAGTCGCCAAAATGTGATTCTTAAGGAAAATATCAATATGAAATGCCGACTGTGTAATGAATTTACAGAGACTGTCCAACACCTTGTTAGTGGATGCCCTTCCTTGGCACAAACAGCATACCTTAGAGACATGATGGCATGGCTCGCTGCTTTACTACCGTCTCCGACATGCCTGTGGCTTTGACTCCGAGGTCCATCCATGGTACGACCCTGAACATGTCCAGGGCGTCATGGAAAATGATGCTTTCAAACTTCTGTGGAATAGGCCCATATACAGCCTCAGAAGAATTCCAGTCAACAAACCTGATCTTGTGCTTGTTGATAAAGCCAATGAATTTATTTATATCATTGAATTTTCTGTTCCTTTTGACAGCAATGTGATTGGCAAGATTCAGGAAAAGCATGATAAATATGCGTTCCTCGAATTTGAAATGTCTCGCTTGCATCCCAAGTACACTGTCGTCAGGCTCTCCATTGTTCTCGGTGCCCTTGGTTTGGTTCCTCCTGATCTCTTGGCGCAGATCAGGAGAGTGCCCGGGTTCTCCACCGGGAGCACGGCCCTTCTGACAATCTGGGTAATGCAGAAGGCTGCATTGTTGGGGAGCCTTCATATTCTCCGGAAAGTTCTTGGTGGGTTCGACTAGGCAGTGTTTTCTGGGAGAAGTCCCATTCGCTGTCTGGGCTGCGTGTAGAGGGGGCGAGGGCCCTGAGCTGATGAAGAGCCTTACCAGCCTGACTGTGCCAGGATCCCCCGAACCCCCTGCTGCATTTTCCTCTTTAATCTGTCAAACATAATAATGGCTATTTATAATGGACCTGTTTCCCCGCTCTTGTGCATGCTCAAATAACGCATTATTACCAAATAACTCAAGCTGCCTGTGAGGCGCTAGAAGGTAAACAGTCATATGACTTATACCATCGGGTACCCATTCACTGCTGGGTGAAGAGAGGCAATTCATGAACAAACTCACGTGCCTAAGATGAGACCACTTGTGCCACGTGTGCTTCGTTGTGGGACAGCACTATCTCTCAAAGTTGAGTCAAGCTGCCAAACACGGTCAACCATCAAGGACAGTCCTCGACCAACGGTGCTTAACTTCAACTGATGTGTGACCTGTGCTCTATGCACAGGACCTCACATCACCACATGGTGGGCATGTACACATATCTCCCAGTTACCCAATGCTGGAATGAAAGGTCAAATAACAAACGTTCTAACCTGAAAATACAAAAGATATAATGTAAATCTTAATTGCAATATGAGTGGACATTTAAAAACACATTATTGTAATGGCAGTGAGTATTTACAGACTCAAAATGTTAGTTTCAGAAAAACGTATGCAGCACCTATGACCAATACTCGGTCAGTTAGTAGCGTTTTACACATAAAAGAATGAACTGTCTCCCTTATGCCACCCCACCTTCTTCACGGGCGCTGTATTACAAGTAAAGGTAAACAACTATCTGTCGTGTGGAATGTTGTTAACAAGCATTGTTCCTTTCCTGCACGTGAACATTGCATCACATCTCATACCTAGTTTTCGGAAACGCTGGAACAGTACATGTCGTAATGCCCTCCCATAAATGGTTATAACATTTACCTTTAAGTGGTCTGAAGTGAAGTCGGGGCGGTGGGGTAGTCTAGTGGTTAAAGCGTTCGCTCGTCACGCTGAATACCCGGGTTCTATTCCCCACATGGGCACCAAGTGTGAAGCCCAGTTCTGGTGTCCCCGCCATGGTATTGCTGGAATATGGCCAAAAGGGGTGTAAAACCAAACTCACTCAATCACTGAAGTGAAATACCGGTAGCTATAGTCTGGACCTCATTCTTTAGAGCGGTGGGGTAGTCTAGTGGTTAAAGCGTTGGCTCGTCACGCCGAAGACCCGGGTTCGATTCCCCACATGGGCACAATGTGTTAAGCCCATTTCTGGTGTGCCCCGCCGTGATATTGCTGGAATATTGCTAAAAGCGGCGTAAAACTAAACTCAGTCAGTCAGTCAGTCATTCTTTAGAGATTACTGTTTGGAACGTCGATACACATTTATTTCGACATCACCATTAACACTGACATGCGATTGTACTGGAAGAAGCACCATTAGGGTTTGCGTTCACACAGCAAAACGTTACATCATTAGCGACCGTGGATGTGTACATTCCAAATGTCTTCAAAAACAACTGTCATTGGCTATAAAGGATGATATATATACATAGTTGTACGGCTATTAGTGTCTACAAAGGATCAGAAAGACATGCAACTATCAGTGGTTATAACGGATCATATGGACACACCTGCTATCAGTCTCACTATACCAATATCAAAGTTTCTATGAAGCTTTTCATTATGCATTTGTAATATGCTCTGGTATTATATATAGGTAAAGTTTGTGGTAAAAGTTTAAGGCTATAAACCAGTAGTCCCTGACCACGTGGACTTGTATGGTTTATGTAAAACCGTGATTACCGAGGCTGAATAAAAAAATATAAAATAAAAAAGAATTAGTAAGGAATATTGATTAATACCTTCACACTATGCACATCCCAAAGCACTGCATAGATGTGTATACAATCGTTCTACCAATACCATAAATCACGGGTACATTAAATCTATATCCGTTATAAAAATATTGTATATATAAAAACATGTAAAATGGTCCACATTTTCTAAACGTTTTTAGCACTAAACACATCTGCATAATCATGTTATGGTCATACTGTTAGACATATCATAGGACAATATGGTGGCATTTGTGGGGCCATACTGTAACGGGAGCCAGTTAACACAGTAAATATTCTTTGAGTTCGAATGAAAATATATAGATTGAGAGTAACATCACTGAGTCTCGCTCCCAGATATCCGTATGGACACACGGTAACACAGTACTGTAGTCCACAGCCACCTCTATGTTGTTGTGCCCGCTTCGTCGATCACCATGCTCTCATTCACTGCACCGGGAGAGTTTTCACCGTCTTCTCCAGCCGGTCTACGAACGGACCGACCTCGAAGCTCAGGCGTTCCTGGGACGGCTGTCAGGTACACATTTGAAACTGCGTGTTCTCCTTGCACTGAAATATAACGTTCGATGTAACCTTATACAACAAGAAAGAGGGCGCAAGAACGCAGAGCAGTTACATGTAACTTGAAACAGTATGCTCAATAGCCGATTTGAATTGGATCATTGAGTTTCTGTTACTAGACCTTATTTCAGCGCTATGACTGTCTTTTGTTGACCATGACTTTGATCACGTTAGTTGTTTGTATTGTTCGCTTGTTGTGTCCTATAATTGCCATCGCGTGTCGCGTAAAAAGAACTACGTCGTGGGCGACGTCGCTCACGACGTCGCATAAAAAGACGACGTCGACCACGACGTCGTGTAAGACGTCGTCCACGACGTCGTGCAGAAATACACAAGAATGATCTACGACAAAAATACAAAATCGACGTCGTCCACGACGTCGAAGGCGACGTCGCCCACGACGTCGAGGCCGACGACGCGCGGGCGACGTCGTGTTTAGAAATTGTTTTATTGGAAAATCGGGGAATAACCTTTTGTGGTGCAGTTGTACTTCTATTGATCTCTAATCACTGATTTCATGTTCAACATTACTACTTATTTAAGTAAACCAATCGAGGGGTAAGCGCCAGAACACCTTAAGTAAAAAATTCTGTCAAATTTAGTTGATGCTTGATGTTGTGAAAACGGTGTTGTTTTTAAAGGATCAAAACACTGGTTTTCTACAAAATGTAAAATGTCTCCACTCAGGAAACGAAATATGACTTTTGTACCAGCGGGTTGACATGTGAACCAGCGGGTTTAGTGAGTGAGTTTAGTTCACTCAGTTCATTAGTAATGAGTTATTCAATTTCTTACATAAACGTGCAAGCTATTAGAATGTTGGAATTGACAGTTTTCATCATCATTTCCACAAATTCAGTTATGGAAAATGCACAATTGTAGCGACCAGAACTGGGATACGACCAGAACTGGGATAAACAGACGACAATTTCGTAAAACCCTATTCACTGCAGTACTGCTCCCGGTTATCTCTAAAACTTAAGGCAATCTATGCGCGGAATATGATTTAGTTAATGTTTTTGTGAGGAGACACTGAAAATTATCAGTTACATATTTCCATATTCCTCTGCAAATATGTAGCTCACATTTAATTTTCCAATATAGGTTTGAAGCACCTTAAGAGTTTCTAATTATTTTTGTACTTGTCAGTTATTCAATCGTTTATATCGTGTGGCAATTCCCACTCAAACAAACCTCTCGTTTCATTTTCATTAACTGTGTTGTTTTATAATGCAAGCATCATGTTATTTACATCACGTAATAAATATCATATAATCGGCCACGTTAATGGAAATAGTTCAAACACCCCATTGTGTTCTGAAATAATTCTGATTTTTGTCGTAATTAGCTATGTAACTGTGAAAAATTTCGTATTCAGGTGTATGTGACCGAATTTTGCTGCATTTATACATGATCCTTTACTTGCATGGGGGTGTCACTTACTTTGTAAATAAATTGTAAGGGGGAGTGGGTCATTCACGTTGCACATGTTTCTCCATAAAGATCAGCATCACACCCCATCAATTATGAACTATCCCTTAGATAAAAGTGTTGAAAACAAAATATTGTAATATCATTCAGGCTGAAAGGCAAGGGGTGGGGTGGGGGGTGGGGGGGGGGTGTATGTGTCGGATATATAACTTCCATCACAGAGAATGAAAGGAGGGAAGGGCGTTTATCGGATATATTAATAGAAGAGGCCAAACCTTTTCCACGTTCATAAGTAATCTCTACTAAAAGCTGAGTCGAATGTACAATTCTGACTATATCATGAGCATGTATTTGTTTCAGCAGTATTACAGGTGTGCGACGTTGTTGGTAAACAGTCATTGATTGTCATCATACGACATCACACAGAATGAAAGTCGTGAAGGGTATATCGGATATATAACTTACACCTCACAGAATGAAAGTCGGGAAGGGTATATCAGATATATAACTTACACCTCACAGAATAAAAGGCGGGAAGGGTCTATCGGATATATAACTTACACCTCACAGAATGAAAGTCGGGAAGGGTCTATCGGATATATAACTTACACCTCACAGAATGAAAGGCAGACAGGAAGGGAATCGGAACAGAATGAAAGGCGGGAAGGGTATATACCGGATATATAACTAACACCATACAGAATGAACACCATACAGAATGAAAGTACAGAATGAAAGGGAAGGTATATCGGATATAAAACTAACACCACACAGAATGAAAGGCGGGAAGGATATATATCGGATATATAACGGATTAAAACTAACCCACAGAATGAAAGACGGGAAGGGTATATCGGATATATAACTTACACCTCACAGAATGAAAAGCGGGAAGGGTATATCGGATATATAACTTACACCTCACAGAATGAAAGTCGGGAAGGGTATATCGGATATATAACTTACACGGGAAGGGTACATCACAGAATGAAAGGCGGGAAGGGTATATCGGATATATAACTTACACCTCACAGAATGAAAGGCGGGAAGGGTATATCGGATATATAACTTACACCACACAGAATGAAAGACGGGAAGGGTATATCGGATAAAAAAACTAAGCCTCACAGAATGAAAGGCGGGAAGGGTATATCGGATATATAACTTACACCACACAGAATGAAAGGCGGGAAGGGTATATCGGATATATAACTTACACCACACAGAATGAAAGACGGGAGAGGTTGTACACCGGCTATGTTCTATTCATTCAGACTGATGGTGAGGGAGGGTGTGCATAGCATGTTTAATGTATACTCATGCCAATAATGGTTGTCACCCCCCACACCCCCACACCCTCTCTGCAATAAAAAAAATTGAAGGGGGTGACAACCATTATTGGCATGAGTATATTACAAGTCAGTGTGCGAACTGGTTTCCAAATTTTGTTACCCAGTCGGGCTACCTATGCCTGAAAGTTACTAGCCCACAAAATAATTCACTAGCCCGAAATTTGAATGTAGAAATGAGCAAAAGATTGCAAAATGAGAATAAGATAATGTCGGCATGGCATGGGTTTCATCATTAATCTGCTAATATGATGAACATTTTTGTCAGTCCATAATCTCGCATGATTCAAAAGTTTATTATAACTTAACAAGTCGGAGAGAGTGAAATATTTACAAAATGACCCCGTGAATTGGGTGTGGGATGGGTGGGGGCGGGGAAGAGAATGGTTTCTTTTGTTGTATTGGATATGCTGCATTATGCATGCAGATGCAAGTCACATATATCTTCATAGCTGCTTTAAAACCTGTAACATTTATTGGTGTTTGACACAACCTACCTACTGTGTGTGTGTGCGTGCGTGCGTGCGTGCGTGCGTGCGTGCGTGTGTGTCGTTATAACTAACGGGCCGGGTGCTCTTTTTAATGTATCATACTATGTCTATACATTTCGTACCACAGCATGTGACACTTTGAGAAAATAATTTCTTCTTCTTCTTCTGGAATATTGCTAAAAGTGGCATAAAATCATACTCATTCACTCGATCTGCTTCTTAATTGCCTTAATCATAAGCGCAAGCTCACACACCATTTCACTTTAGACATATATACGTGCTGGTGTTTCTATGACCGAACCCATTTATAGGCATTTTTCTACTGTCTATTACTGAACATTCCTATGGTTGATGATTTGCACTGGATATAAGTTGGATATCTTGTACTCTTGGCCATGTGGCCATGTGAAGAAATCAGCTTTAGAATGGTATGCATTTAAAATATTGTATAGAATAAAAAGAATGTTATTTCCACAGAAAACATCCAGAATGTTGCTTAATTGTTGTGATTGAGCACACAGTACATGACATTGTTGTTTATTTTAACAATGAAATACTACTCAAAAAGTGTTTTGTTTTGGAAGCTGCATCATAGGTATGTCATACCATTAGCCATGAGGAAGTTAATGGTCATGATAGTCATGGCATATAAGAAACTTTAGACTTGTGCTGCAATCTAAGAGCTCAATACTTCAAGCATATTCCTATAACCTCTTAAGATTGTTAGATAGGTCAGGAAATGGCAAGCATTACTTTTCATAATTACCTTTCCCATCTTCAGTTATAACTGCACACTTATAACTACATGTATATTATTCATGATTTTTCTTCAATGCTTTGTTCTTGACAAACAAGTGATAAAACCCACATATATAATATATTTTAATTCATTTTATCAAATTTAACAACCAAAATCACTGGATGGCTGAACATGTCAGTCTATCAAACAAAACTTTTCAAGGTAAGAGCTTACTCCACAGTCCTTCTTAAATTTACTTGTCCAATAGTATACATATTAATCCAAATTCATATTTAATACCTTAATGGGTCACACTTTAACTTTTCAACATATTGTATACATGGGTTAAAATCAAGACAACATTATCTGTTTACATGCATTGCAAAAATTAAGAAATTACCTAACCATATACATTCCCGTCCAAATTCATTCACAGATTTACAAATTATTTCACAAATATTATTATTTCTCCCACAAAATGTCCTATATGAAATAACCACCTTGCTCAAATAAACAGTAGGTTCTCACACCTTTCATAGAGTCAGTTCCTCCTTGGAATTCTTGTTTCAACAATCTGGTGAGCAGCAGCAGATCTGAACAGACAGCTACTCAGTAGCAATTAGGGAAGCATCTGGTGACATGTTTATGGCAAGTCTGCACAGTCAGTGCTAACTCAAGCTGGTCTCTATTCAGTTGATTCAGCCATTAACAGACAGTTTTAACCAATTCCACTTTCACCAATTCAGTTCAAGCAAGTCTAGAAACAGACAAACACTCATATCCAAATATGATGGCAATTCATTGATTATAATCAACCTTTGATATACTAGTATAGTACATAATATCATCTGTCAAATACTGGAGTTTGTTTTCTGCAATACATATTACAATGTTTGCAGCAAAAGTGAAAAAATACAACCCCGTTATGACACTGTATAATTGTATAACTGGACTCATTTGAAAACAATGAAATGTGACTGTTTTTATAGTACATCTACATAACATAGCATTCATGTGTAAGGAAAGCATCTTCTTTATTGGGGGAGGTAACATGTAAAAGGTGTGCATGTGTTTGGTGTAACAGATATACTTTGTTATATACCAAAACTGTACTGTGCATGGTTGGCGGTATTAACATACTAGTAGGTAACATGTAATATATTCATCTCACCTTGATGTTATCAGAGACCATATAATATATTATATGGTCTCTGATGTTATGTAACAAAACACTCTTAAATGTTTCTATTTCAAGATTATATTAACAAAGTATTAAAGTGATGTAAAAGAATTCCACACACACACACGACTTTAGTAGCTAATTAAACTCCTATATATACATGAGACACCTAAACCAAACTGATCACCCAATGGGAACAACATTTGTGTTTGCTCTTAATTCTGGCACAGTTACTGTCATGTCAAAATGAATGTGTATTCCCAATTACCCAATCACAGCTGCTGTAAAATGCCACCAAATTAGGCTGTGAACTGTTTGCACCACTTCCTCCCTCAGATGCCAAGACCCCCCTCCCTCCTCTACCCATCCCCAGTGTCAGTGTCAGTGTCTAACTGGTAACTAGTTGAGGGTTGTTGGAATTAATTAAGAGTGTAAGAACATTTGACCTCTGGGTTTATAACCAAAGGTTTCAGAATACCTTTATCAGATAGTACAATGTTTCCTTCATGAACAGTTGTCAGAGTACAGGCACTGATATAGAAAGAACTTCAAAGAAGAAGAAAAAGAAGAATGGCCATCTTCACCTGAATGCTAACACAAATAGGTAAGTTAATATTTCATTTAAATTCTACCAGATTTATGACCACTGACTGAACTGTTCTGTAATATCAGCCTGCAATGATAAAAATACTGTAATTTACCATTTCTCGCATTGTTCCACACTGTTATACATTCCTTGTGAAGGAAGTCTTATTGGTATACTTATTATTATAATTCTATGTATCATTGTTGTTATTCGTAATTATATATATGGATGGAATTTCAATGATATTTGTATGAGAAATTCTGTCAAGTCTATTTATCCTTGGCATTATCCAGTTAAAAGGACAAAGGTGGGAAATGAAGATCTATTGAAGGTTTGAGATTATCTCTTACAAATGTATACATATTTTCAAAAGGATGACCCCATGTGTTTTCAAGAATTTGATAATAGTAGTAACATGGGGCTTGAAATTTAGTTTTGACCCCTCAACTGATTTAGGAAATTACCACACTGTATAAATATTCCAGAAGCTAAATGAATTGGAATCTTATGACCTAAACTATGCTTGAAGTGAATTGAAACATTAAATGTTACACTTGAAATATAAAAGAAAACACATATAAATTTATCAAGGAATTATGTGTTCCCAAACCTGATATGAGTGATATGGAAAATGACCTTTCAGATACATTGATGATTTATTGAGCGATTTAAAGAAAACTCTCATTGAGCAAGAAATAATCATTACAGAATTTCAAAACAGTATTAGAGAAAACTTTAGAAGTGTCAATGAAGGCATGTTATCAAGTCTTTAAAAATATATACTATATCTTGGAGAAACAACACAGAAGATGAGATACACAGAAAACTGATATGACATAGAATGCAATAGTAGAATGAGAAAAAATATCCAAGAACATCTCACAACAAAAGAAACTCAATTAGGAATGATACACTACACAATATTTAGAAGCAATCCTAATGAAAACTAATAAGGTTCCTGGGGTGAGAACAATATCCAACGATTCATAAATTCTATGAACATATCCTAAGAAACTGAAGTACAGTCCTCGACTTTACCCACCAGTCTAATAGCTAAGTCTGGTAAAATTTGTTCTTGTCAAGTAAGAGCACACAAACTTCCAGTCCATAAAGTGAGACAAAAAATGCTGAAAATAATGCCAATTTACATTTTCAGTCCAGCAAACTTGAGAGACTTTAGCACAGACTGCAAGTACAGTAACCAAAGTTAAAGGGTGCCAGAAACAGATATATCACTCATCTAGCATAACATTTAAGGAGCTATTTTCTGTGTACTGTAGACTGAATAATGTTATCCTCCTTGACATGAAAAATATTCTATGTATATGGTGAAATTGAATCTACTAAAAAGAAAGTTTTGATTCAAGTATAGAAAATAGCAGTGTTCAACTTCAGAAACTATGCAAGTTCCAAGAGCATTCTTTGAGAACAAGGTAAGTACGCAAGATGAATAACAATATAGATATTGTTTACTGTTTTAGCATTATACAGTGTCATAATGTCACAAGTTTATAGGAGTTGTTTCTACACAGTGTTCACTGTTCTTTCTCTATGAGGTGAATCTTGTCATGTATCGACAGAACCTAATACAGGGAAACTTCTGGTAAGAAAATGTAACATGTCTAGCCTGTTCCCATATCCTTGTTCCATGTGATTTCTGCATTGATGTGTAGTTATGTAACAGACTAAACCCAAGAAGTTCTCAACAGCCTAAAAGTTAAATGCACATTCATATAATTCACCTTTGGTATAGCTTACGTTAACATAACTAAATGAAACTGCCATTCCTATTTATTCTTAAAAAACTTCATGGTTTATAAGAAATGAGGTATTTAGTAAGTCAATGTTTCTTCAACCTCGCCTATGTATGTCTAGCAAAAAGTGTACTCTCCTTACAGTGGCGACGGAAATGGGTGCGGAGAGAGTCACACAATGTTTCTCCAGAGATATCTGTATCAGGAAGTAAAGGCAGGATTTGCATCCTGTTACATACATGTAAAGGTAACTGAATAGTTAATGATAAGATACAGTGCATGAATGAAGATGTTAAGTTTAATGTTACACTGGTATGTCCCAAATACCAGTTTGGTAAAATAAATGTTTCATATAACTAAAATTCTCACTCCTCTCCAATCGTTCTGCTCCGCTCCCATCAACTCACTCCACTCCACTCCACTCTCCCCTCCTCCCCACTCCACTTAAATCCAGTCATTCCCTCCACCCACTCCACCTATTACACTACTCTCACTACACCCTCTTCAGTCGCTCGACTCACTCCGCTCCTCTCACCCCGCCTCAGTCCACCCACTCACTGCTACTCTCACTACACCCTCTTCCCTCGCTCGACTCACCACCACTCCACTACACTCGGGTTCCCTCTCACTCACCCTCTTCCCTCGCTCGACTCCCTCCGCCTCCTCAGCTCCAGCACCCACTACACTACTCTCTCACTCACACCCTCTTCCCTCGCTCGACTCACTTCCTCCGCTCCACTCCCACCCACCCACTACTCTCACTACACCCTCTTCCCTCGCTCGACTCACTCCGCTCCAGTCACTCCCCCACTATGCTACTCTCACTAGACCCTCTTCCCTCACACCACCCACTCCTCTCAAGTCAACTCCACCCAACTTCTCTCACTCACTCACTCATTCCCCAACCCATCCACGCACTCTCTCATTTCACTTGCACCACCCACTCCTCTCCACTCCGCTCTTGTTCAATCCACTCAGTTGGCAACTGCCATTCCAAGTTATTCAAAGTACTTTCCATGGTTTTTAAGTATGTTGGTGGCCATTTTCTTGAATGTTTTTGATGTAGTTAGTTAATGCAAACATGGTACATTGATTATGTCTTTCTGTTTTCTTCACAGTACAACACCACACCACACTTTGTACGAAGCAGTGAAAGAAGCATGTCATTTTCTGATTGAGAAATTCAAGAACTTGAATTACAAGCATCTCAACAATGAAAGTTCAGAAATGGAGTCCATCCCAAGTGTTTGTGACTGTATTGAGTTTTGATACAGAGGGGCAGAAGGGCAAGAAGGCTTATGTTAATATCTAACTCTGTAACTGGAAAAGTGTAAATGGAGGAATGACTGAAAAAATGACTTTTAAAGCTTTGCAGATGCCATATCTTCATTATATTTCAAAGTTACCATGTGCAGATTTACATGTAAGAAATGGAAATACACTAAGCTGAAATTCTTAATTTTTAACTATTATTATTAATCACATGCATTTGACCAGAAATGGGATAATGCCTTTAAAACCTACAGTTTATGGAATTTCAAGAAGTTTTCTTGGCTGATGATAGGAAATAGCATTTCAAACCTACAAGTAAATTATTAATGTACTGGGTCAATAATTCAAATTTTCAGAGATTTTTAACTATTATTAGTTATCATATGCATTTGACCAGAAGTGGGATAATGCCTTTAAAACCTACAGTTTATGGAATTTCCACAAGCTGTCTGGGCTGATGATATAGAAATAGCATTTCAAACCTCTGAGCAAATTATTAATGTACTGGGTCTATAATTCTATTTTACAGAGATTTTTAACTATTATTATTAATCACGTGCCTTTGACCAGAAGTGGGATAATGCCTTTAAAACCTACAGTTTATGGAATTTCAAGAAGTTATCTTGGCTGATGATAGGAAATAGCATTTCAAACCTACAAGTAAACTATTAATGTACTGGGTCAATAATTCAAATTTTCAGAGATATTTAACTATTATTATTAATCACATGCATTTGACCAGAAGTGGGATAATGCCTTTAAAACCTACAGTTTATGGAATTTCCAGAAGCTGTTTTGGCTGATGATATAGATTAGCATTACAAACCTCTGAGCAAATTATGAATGTACTGGGTCTATAATTCTATTTTACAGAGATTTTTAACTATTATTATTAATCACATGCATTTGACCAGAAGTGGGATAATGCCTTTAAAACCTACAGTTTATGGAATTTCAAGAAGTTGTCTTGGCTGATGATATAGAATAGCATTTCAAACCTCTACAAGCAAATTATGAATGTACTGGGTCAATAATTCAAATTTTACAGAGATTTTAACTATTATTATTAATCACGTGCCTTTGACCAGAAGTGGGATAATGCCTTTAAAACCTACAGTTTATGGAATTTCAAGAAGTTATCTTGGCTGATGATAGGAAATAGCATTTCAAACCTACAAGTAAATTATTAATGTACTGGGTCAATAATTCAAATTTTCAGAGATTTTTAACTATTATTATTTATCATATGCATTTGACCAGAAGTGGGATAATGCCTTTAAAACCTACAGTTTATGGAATTTCCAGAAGCTGTCTGGGCTGATGATATAGATTAGCATTTCAAACCTCTGAGCAAATTATGAATGTACTGGGTCTATAATTCTATTTTACAGAGATTTTTAACTATTATTATTAATCACGTGCCTTTGACCAGAAGTGGGATAATGCCTTTAAAACCTACAGTTTATGGAATTTCAAGAAGTTATCTTGGCTGATGATAGTAAATAGCATTTCAAACCTACAAGTAAATTATGAATGAACTGGGTCAATAATTCAAATTTTCAGAGATTTTTAACTATTATTATTAATCACATGCATTTGACCAGAAGTGGGATAATGCCTTTAAAACCTACAGTTTATGGAATTTCAAGAAGTTATCTTGGCTGATGATAGTAAATAGCATTTCAAACCTACAAGCAAATTATGAATGTACTGGGTCAATAATTCAAATTTTCAGAGATTTTTAACTATTATTATTAATCACATGCCTTTGACCAGAAGTGGGATAATGCCTTTAAAACCTACAGTTTATGGAATTTCAAATTATGAAAGCCTATTTCTTTGAGCTGATGATATTAAATTAGTATTTCAAACCTGTCAAAGTAAATTACCAGAAATAACACATTACTGGGTCAATAATTCAAATTTTCAGAGATTTTAACTATTATTATTAGAGATTTTCATTATTGCATGCATTTGACCAGAAGTGGGATAATGCCTTTAAAACCTACAGTTTATGGAATTTCAAGAAGTTATCTGGGCTGATGATAGTAAATAGCATTTCAAACCTACAAGCAAATTATGAATGTACTGGGTCAATAATTCAAATTTTCAGAGATTTTTAACTATTATTATTAATCACGTGCCTTTGACCAGAAGTGGGATAATGCCTTTAAAACCTACAGTTTATGGAATTTCAAGAAGTTATCTTGGCTGATGATAGTAAATAGCATTTCAAACCTACAAGCAAATTATTAATGTACTGGGTCAATAATTCAAATTTTCAGAGATTTTTAACTATTATTATTAATCACGTGCCTTTGAGCAGAAGTAGGATAATGTCTTTAAAACCTACAGTTTATACAATTTCAAAATGGTATCTGGGCTGATGATATTGAATAACATTTCAAACCTGTGAGCAAATTATGAATGTACTGGGTCAATAGTTCTTATTTTCAGAGACTTTTAACTGTTATCATGAATGACATGCCCTTTGCCCGAAGTGGGATAAAGCCTTTAAAACTTACAGTTTATGGAATTTCAAGATTTCCTCTGAGCTTATAGTGGTAAATAACAATTCCAACTTGTCAGCAAATTCTGAATGAAATAATAGTATAGCATTAATAATGAAATAGTAATAATGATACTCACATGTCCTTAACCAAGAGTGGGAATATGCCTTAAAATCTACAGTTGGATGTATTGTATGAGAAGGGTTGATTGTTAGCACACTATTAATGTATTAGTGATTTGCATGTAGTAACCTTTAGTATTTTGAGGGAAACAGTGATTGTGCAATGTTTGATTTGTGTCTAAACTGTGTGCTGTGCGTGATGCCCTTGAAGGGTGATAGTTATTTGACTCAAGCTGAATGGGTGTGAGTGTGTAAACTGTTAGGTTCATGTTATATCTATCTGGTAAAGTTATTATGGCGTTCTTATTCCTTGTTGTGACAATATCTGCTTGAGTAAAGTTGAAAATTACAGTTATCGAATCTAAAGATTCCTCATGGCTGTTGATAGTATTTAGTCATAAGTGAAACTTGTGAAACAGAGTCTACATGCAACAGGTCAATATTGCCAATGTTTAGAGATTTTAAAACTATTTTATACTATTCATATGCCCTTAATTAGATAAAGGAAAACAACTTTAAAATCTGATGATAGTAGATCATATTTCAGACATGTAGAAAGCAGACTATGAAAGCAAATAGGCCATTAATTAGTACAACTTTAAGAGAGTTAACTTGATTTAATCCTGTATGCCTTTGACCAGGAGAGGGATAATGTCTCCTAAGTCTAATACTAACAGAATAATCTGACATTTAAAATTGTGGGCTGAATCTTGAACAGGACAATATCTCTTATTTTCAGAGAATCTGTACAATATTAGTATAATACATACAGATTCAACCAGAAGAGGGATAACACCATAAAATTACAATCAATGGAATCTTCTGATTTCATTTTGGCTGCTCATAGCAAATCACACTTCATATTTAAGAGCACACTGGGCTGATCTACAGTACTAATTTTAAGAGATTTGTTTAATAGTATTACTTATATTCCCTCAACCAAATGTGTTTGAAGTGGAACAAGTTTAAAATCTATATTTTAATGGAATTTATTATTTTCTTTTGGGTTCTTATACTTCATACTTATGGGCAAAATCTAAAAGCAGTGGGGCAATATTGCATGTTTTAATTTCCTTGACTACATTTATCACACAAATTCCCTAATCCAAAGCTGGCATAAATTGTTTTTGCTTGTTTGTTGTTTGTTGCTACACAATATTCTAGCTACATGATATCTGTAAATAACTGAGTTTGTACCAGACAATCCAGTTATTGAGATCATAAGCAGCCACACATGCAATCATTGAGACTTGATTCTAAACAATGACTAAGTCATTGAGCCTGACAACCATATCCACATCAGGTAGCATTGGTTTCTGGGGAAAATTACACACAAAAAAGTAAATATGAAGGCATCATTTACCTTGACAGTTTCATCTCAGTAACAATATGTCATCAAAGAAGCTTCAGCTGCTTGGCCTTCTAACACAATGAGCAGATGACCCTTTCAAGCAAATTGTGAAGGGGGGGACAACTCTAACCGCTAATTAGTTCAGCAAATATAATGTTATTGATGACAATGCATGGAATAACAAGTTCAAGCTGCTATGAAGGGCTCAGTGAATTTCCCATTTATATCAAGCTGACCAGGAAGGGGATTTTCAAAGGAACATTAAAGAAACATTTTTGGATAATTTCTACACCATCATTTTTCTTCAAAGTTATAACTATAGCCTTCTGAGATGGGGCACAAACTCTCCCACTTTTTTCATTCTGAAGTAATTATGCCTTGTATGTCTGGTGTCTGTTACAAACAGCTTCCATGTACACAATAATGATGAAAGCTATAAATGATAATTACTGGCAAATCTTATATGCTAATAGCAGTAATATTAACACAACATTACTTGGAGGCTAAACATGTTATAAAAATAGGGAGCCACTAACTGCTTAGGGGCCATGTGAACATTTGGGGATGAGAACTTTAACTGGACCTTTCACTCAGCATTATCAGCATAGTATTATGTGTGATGGAGTGTTACTGAATACACCCTACCATTATAAATAATAGTTCACCACTCTTTTTACAGTGTCATGAATGTGTACATGAACCTGTATATTTTTCGAGTATTGCATAAGAAATATTCTCTGAAAAGTATGACCAAGCAACATACCAATCTCTTATATACTCTCACAAATGGCATAACACAAATAACTTAAATTCCCAAAACAAACTTGAATTGTTATACATACATACCCATCACGAATGGATGTAACATCATTAAAAAAATAATTATGACATAATTTAATTTTCTTTTATTCCCCGATCTCTTTTAAAAGAAACTATTTACTGTATTATTACATAAAACTGTGCAAAAATGGCCAGGCTTGCCGATATTTAGATACAACTTACTATATTTTTACACATATTAGCATAATTATCAAACTATAAAATCAAAATCCAATACCATTTCATCATATATTTTCTGGTTCTATTTGTGGGCATACACATATATTGTTAAAAGGAATAATTAGCTATATTTTAAAATATCATTAGATATTGCAAGAAAGTCATATTTCAAGTTGAGCAGTAACCATTTCTGGGAATGAATGAATCATTATGAATAAAAATGAATGAAAAAACACCTGACACCTAAATTCAGCATCCACAACCAGGAACATTAATTGGTCGCTCACTTACTTTTTTAAGCTAGTAGAGTAATTACAGTAAAGCGTATGAAAATGAATTCTATTTCGTTTCAGTTTCACGTTTCTACATTTTCTGCGCTGCTATATTTAGCTATTATGGCGGACATCGACTATGGAGCGCTGCCATTGGCATTTTTTGCGATCAGTAGTTAAAATAAAGGACACGAGTTGTGCAGCTGATTTTGATCTTGATAATTGTTTGTCGATTAAATACATAGTTGACAGTAAGACGTATAATTCTCCATATTAGTTATCCCAGTTCTGGTCGCAACACACAATAGGTTTCTTTATACTTCTCGTGGTGGAACATACATATATGTAAATGGTTATATGTTTATTGTGAACAGAAGAAAAAGGGAAAATGGATCTCGTGGAGATGCATTCAGAACGACTGCATATCAGTCTTAAAGAACCACTAAACTTTGTTTTTTGTTACTCTTTTAACCATTACATATGAAAGATTTGTGGTTAGTCTTATGCGGAACACCAAATTTATTCTTTGAAAACTTGTGGTTAATTAATACCGAGCGATTAAAAGTGGCCAAAAAGTCGCCTGCTTCCCTCTCGCCCGCCAACGAAACCACAGACAGGTTACGTAACTCTGTCGCCAGAGCACTGCAGTGACGTCATATGAGGAACGATTTTCAGTTAGTTGTATAGAAAGTGTGTAGCACGCTCATCATTTTGATGATTTCTCGACATCAACGACGACATGCCGAATCGTTGCTTTGTCGTCAATTGCTCCTAGGGGTCGGGTGATGGTGTCACCATGCACAGATTTCCACAGGACCCCGCAGTTCGTGCTAAATGGGTTATGTTTGTGAGTGCGAAGCGAGCGTTGTGGAAGCCTGAAATGATATCTTACTTGTGTTCAGATCGCTTCACGGAAGTTAAAGAATCAAAACTACTTACTAGTTATAGTAAAATATGTATATGATTGATGACCATAAAGATTCTCCATAACACAACTTGTAACATAACGGTTTCTTCCTCGGAAGTAAGGTTGTGGTCGAAGTAACAATAATATTGTAAGTAGTATTATATTGACACCCACCTCGCTGCCGGGAGAGAAATTGTTATGTTATACGCTATGTCATGCAAAATCCTATTGGCCATCAATAAAATACATATTTTACTACCAGTAGAAAGTAGTTTTGATTTTGTAACTCGGTGAAAACAAACCTAAATAGCATTTATCCACAGACTGGCGGATGTTCCCGACAGAGTCGCCGCCATTTTGAAAATCGTAAAGTCTGTTAGAATTAATGAGATTATAGTTTGTTTTCATCAAGTTAGAAAATCAAAACTACTTTCTACTCGTAGTTAAATATGTATTGGAATCATAACCAAAAGGATTTTGCATGACACAACTTATAACATAACGATTACTTCCACGGAAGCGAGGTGGGGGGTCGAAGTCACAATACTGCGCGATAAATTTCTTGCTACATTCACATGGTTAATGTCCACTCACCAGTATGTAGATACTAGTCAATGTGCGTCTTTATATTTGGTCTTATAATCCTAATTAGTTTATTATCATACTTTTATGCATATTGAAACTAAATAAAAAGCTGACGATCTGCTGATACTTATAGTGAATTTATAACAGAACTGTAATATCTAGACATTTTATAGTTTGCCAATGTGAATCATAATTCGCACACACACCCTAGTGTATGTTGTCTGTCTCATTACACTTCACAGCGAAAACAATGATTCTGTTGAATGCTACGACAAATGAATAAAAAACAAAATGTAAATATTAAAATTAAAACAGATTAAAGTTATAGGAACAATATCAGGCCATTACCTTGTTTGAGGAATGTATCCATCAATATCCACAAAACTGTTCCAAATGATGTGTCTTTTAACAGTTTAATATACGAAAAAAGTGATAAATCTTTTCAGGTATTGGTGTATAGTCTCATTGGTCACCCAAGATAGCACACCTGGCAACTAATTGCATAATGTCCCCCTTTCATTAAAACAGTAATTTAGTTAGCCAGTAATGGGCAATCAATCAATGTATTGCCGGTTAATCCTTTGAAAGAAGGACGTTGTTTTTACGCAGACACCGACACGGCAGAGTGTATTCAGTATAGATTAGTAAATCTACATACATAAACACTACCTTATGACAATTCCGCTGTGTAAGATAAAAGTAATTAATCAATCAGCGTGTTATCGGTTAATCCTTTGATCGATGTTTATAATGTTGAATATTTACTCCAGACACAAGAAATGCCAAATGGGAACCTTTGTCGGGTAATCTAAGTGTGTTACCACTAATTACACCTGTTATAATTTCATTAACTGACCATCAAGTGAATGATGACAAATAACATGTGTAGGCCCCTAACACGGGTTACAACAAGGGAGTATTAATTGCTGTATTGCATGTGAAAACTTATGGGCCGACACTGTTTTGAGAATACAAAAAGATTTTTACATGACATGATTAAATATCGAGGTAAAAAAACACAGAAAAGGGATCAAATTGGATCAGTCATTATACAAATAGGGCCTAACGACACCAATCAATTGTGACAGAAGCGTCTATGAAAACAAGTTGTAACTCGGAAACTAGGCAAAGCAGGAGACAAAATTAAATGCCAGTAGATTGTGAGAACATATAGCTTTCATTTTCCACAACAATTGTTACGATTTCAGGTTTATACAAGCCTGTAAACAAGATAATTTACCCCCTAAAATGTAGATGAATTCTGCATCGGCCCTCAAAGCTATTCCTCATATGACGTCACAGAGTCGCGCCGCTCTGATTGGTTGAAATTTCGTTCGCGGGTGAGTATTGTGCACTGTTGTCAAAAAGGTCGATTTAAGTCAATTAAAGGTCGAAATGAGTAGTTTTAATGACGAGGTTTCATTTATAACGATGCCAGGTAGTGATTTATATATTTTTACCCCCTAGGGTTTATGTGACCTTTAACAGTGAACGACATAATTTCCCAAGTACCTGGAGACCACAACCACGGACCTGTACACAGCGAAGTCAAAGTGAATCTTTTCGACTGTACCAAAAATACTGACGGCCCCCGCACAAACAACAACCTCCGGGGTTGCAATTGGCATGGCCGTCTCATGAAGGTTGTGGTAAAACAACATCCCACCCTATTCGAGATGGCCAAGTTCCTGGAAGATGAACAAGGACTGAACGAGGCAAAGATGCTTCAGTACAATGCCGGCCAAAGACTGTCCCCAAATAGAAGTACAGAGATTTGGAGGAACGACTAGATACCTTGAAGTTCAGGCTTGCAAATAACCACCCGACATTGATGGAGTACCTGGACAATGACAGATAGACAGACAGACAGTCACACAGGCTTTATTCAGTAGTTAAGGCCCAGTGGCCCACAGTACAATTGAAGTTACTCAATTACAACTATTGGTCACGTGACATTAAATTATGATTTTACATGTGATTTACGGATGGACATCAAATGTTTCATAAAAATGGCAACAGATTTAATAATATCAGCATTATTAGAATTAAGTACATTGAATATCGTTTGTGGGGCATCATTAGTGCATTTTAAATACTTCTTTCGGCAGGCAGAGAAAGTCTTACAGACTAATAATAAGTGTCGTTCGTCTTCAGTTTTACCAGAAGAACAATAAGAACATGATGAATCTTCCAATGTATTGTTATCTTTTCTAAAACGTTGTATTTTTAAGGCATGAAGAGAGATTTTAAATTTGCAAAAAAAAAAAATCTTAAAGGGACTTATCATTAAGAACACTGACATATTTTGCAGGTCGAACATCGATTTACATTGTGAATAATGACTAAGAAAACTGGATGAATTGACTGATGCGTATCAACTCTGAATATATATCTTTTATTCGTTGTTTAAATGTTGACAAAACATTTTTATATCACCAACATTTTGCTTAAATCAAACATTAGAAAAATCGCTTGAAAATAACATATTTCTCACATCTGAAGCCCATGAATACTTTCCACATTTATCCAGTGATAACAATATTTGACAGCTTTGATGGGGTAGCGATAATCAGGCATTCTTATAAGTTTAATCCAGTATCTAATAACTCTCATTTGACTCTCAATATGCATGTTATAGCATCCTGTTTCGCCAAGTATGGCTTTATTGGAAGCAAATATACCTTCTGTAAGAAATCTTTTAAAATAAGATGCATGGACATTTTCAATGGCTTCGAAATAATTTGCTCCCCATATTATATGGGAAATTATGACATGATTATATATGTTAAAAGAAATATACTAAATCACAACCTTTTGTAATATGTTATAAAGGATCAAAGAAAGTATACATTTACACACACACACATTCTTATTCTAAACCGTAAACAACACCATCCCAAATCCGATAGCCAGCGCGTATGCATATGCTTAAATTTGCTAGTACACATGAACGGCAAAATGGTATTATATCTACTAGTACCTAAATACTTCTTTATAGAGTCGCAAAGCGTAGTATTTTAAGCAAACACGTTGCTCGAAGTGAAGCCTTCATTTCTATATATTCTCAACAAACACACTGTGTCACAAGCGTTCGGTCTGGGTTGGCTCGAGTCGTCAAAAGCACCTAACACCTCAAAGGTGTATCTTTAATTGTGCTTAAATCCATAGATTAGTATTATATCTACCTACATATCACATTGAAATGTTACAAAATGCCACATGTAAAGGTAACTGCTCCGTTAAAGTGAAGCCCTTGTCTGCCCACCCTCAAAATAGCCTCAATCATAAGTGTTCAGTCTGTTCGGCCCGACTTGGCCCGGGCTGTCAAAAGCAACTTAAACCTCACACATGTATCTTGAAATGTGTTTAAATCCATAGATCATTATTATATCTACCTAAATGCCACATTGTGATGTTACAAAGAAAACTGGGTCTATAAAGTGGTATTTAGATAGATATAACTATATTCGTGGATGTAAACAGAATCTAGGATTCATCTGTGAGACTTCAAGATACATGTGCGAGGTTTAAGTTGCTTTTGACAGCTCCCGGCCAAGTGCGGCCAACAGAAACTTAACACTTTTGATTGAGGCTATGTTGAAAATAGAGAGTGAGTGAGTGAGTGAGTTTAGTTTTACGCCGCACTCAGCAATATTCCAGCTATATGGCGGCGGTCTGTAAATAATCGAGTATGAACCAGACAATCCAGTGATCAACAGCATGAACATCGATCTGCGCATTTCGGAACCGATGACATACGTCAACCAAGTCAGCGAGTCTGACCACCCGCTCCCGTTACGACAAGCATGGGTTACTGAAGGCACTTTCTAATCCGGACCTTCACGGGTGAAAATGCAGAGAGGAAGGTGAGTGAGTGAGTGAGTTTGGTTTAACGCCGCTTTTAGCAATATTCCAGCAATATCACGGCGGGGGACACCAGAAATGAGCTGCAGAGAGGAAGGGGCTGGAAAAGTGATATATAGGTAGATGTAATACTAATCTGTGAATTAAAACGCGATTCAAGATACATGTGTGAGGTTTAAGCTGCTTTTGACGGCCCGAGGTATGCCGGACCGAACAATAGTGGCGGTGATTATGTTTAGAGTGTGGGGAAGAGATCGTTTCATTTGAAGATGGGTATGCCTTACATACAATGAACAGTGGCCTTCTAGGGTGGTATTTGATTGGATATAGGTGTAAAAACATTTTCGGGTGGACAGAAATGTTTATCGGGAGTGACTGAAGCATTTTTTGCGTTTTAAATCCTGTTTCGTTTAACGATTCTTCTTTTAGACGTAACCTTGGTCAGCCACGTTCAGAGGCCGATAACCACTCGATATAGTCCGACGTCGCCCACGACGTCGCTCACGACGTCGCCCACGACGTCGTCCACGACGTCGTTCACGACGTCGCCCACGACGTCGCCCGTTATTTTTGTAGCCAAAATATATTTTACAAAGCGCGACGTCGTCTTTTTTATGCGACGTCGTGGGCGACGTCGCCCACGACGTAGTTCTTTTTTTACGCGCCACGCGATGGCAATTATAGGACACCATAGAGATGTGTTTGCCATGTTTCGAACATTCTCTGATTTTACTGGGATATATACATGGAAGTATCAGTGGAAGGCGATGGCAAAAAAAAAAAGACAGAAGTTGTTTGTAGTCCTGTTGATGTCTCATTCCGGTTTTAACATAGCCCTACAGCTCTTCAACTTTGTAAGGCTACTTTTCGTGATATCCTGGAACAAATTAGCAACGGGGACGGAGATGGTTAAATTTACCTACTGCGTAACCTATTTGTTCACTTTAGGAATGAATGTCGTTTGTATTACATCTGCTAGAAATAACTGGGATTTGCTCATTCAGAAGTTACATGAAGTCAAAGGAACTGTTGGACGGAGATTGGTCAAGTTGTACAAGTTCCTGTTGAGTATTGCGGTGGTGTTGGCTGCGGGACATTCGGCTTATATCTACACGTCACTGTCCAGGGTGAAGTCTGGCATGGACATTCTCACAATGTGTCGAATGGCCCCAGTTACCCCGGACATGTTTATCTGGAACATCCTCACTCTGATGTACGTCTTCATGAACATGTTCATGATAACCAGAGTAGTTTACTTACTAACGTTCTACTTTCTTGCTGCCTATCACATCGTACAGAAGTTCAACCTTCTGAAAAACAAAGTGACTGACTTGGAACAGCCTGGACGCCATGCCACTTCTAGCATAATTAAGGAGCTGAGACTTCAATATGAATACCCACTGTCCTTGACCAAAATGCTGGATTTGCTTCTCACCTGGCCAACTTTCCTCGTTTACAGTATTTTCCTACCCAATATATTTGTGTTCATCTATGTACTGCTCAGAGTACCATTGACAAAAGAGGAGTTTCCCTCTGTAATAGAGATTCTTGTAATGGCATTTATTTACATTGCCATTCTTACTCCAGCAGGGACCTATATCAACACTGCAGTAAGTATATAGTTTTTATCTCATAATCATAATCATCTCACACGTGGTAACAAGACACATCTAACCATTGCACATATTATGATATTAATGAAGTAATTCATTATTAATGGGGTTTGACTCTTGATCACCTTCTTAAAAGTCAAATCTGTTGTTTGCTTTAGACACCTTGTCATAAAAAAACACTAAGGACCAATGAAATTTAATCTCACCATCTTCGTTCTCAATACAATTTCGCCAGATATTTCAGCGTCACAGCTATATCAAGATAGATGAGTTATGGCCATAACTCAGCCATTTGCATTTAAAATGGAATGAAAGCTAGTAATTGGAAAGAGGTCAACGTGTTGGATCTATAACTTTGAGTGAGTGAGTTAAAGTTAAAGTTATGGCATATGTTATTTCAGCCATATTGTGCTTTAAGATAGTTATAAATTCATGATCATTGCGCAAATTTTTAAAACCTGTCGACGAAGGACAGTAAAACCAACTAGTATATCACAGTAATAAGAAATAAAAGTAGCGTATATCTCTATAATAATAGGATTTCAAATCAGGACAATACAATATAAAATAAGGCTGAGGATCGCCAACAATTGAAGGTACATCACCACTCTATAGCTTTGACTTTTAGTTGATTTTGCGAGTTTCCATTCTAAATGACTCAGCATAACCGTGTCTCTGCCTTTATCTAACACAACCGCGTGTATGCTGCTATATGTATAATTGATAGTGACGCTCAGTACATATGCAGCGTTTTAGTGGAATTGTAAACTTATATCTTGACTTAACCATGGCAAAGTTGTTTACCTGGCAGCACGGTCAAATACATCTCTAACATAAAACGTCTGTCTAAGAAAGCAGAGAGTAAGTGAGCCGAATAAGACAACAAGCAAAGATTCCCTCGCTATTAAATTCAGTTTGAGCATATACACGCCCTCTCTACCTTACATCACGACTTAACAAAACGAAGTCTCTTATTTCCGTGCTGTGTGTCCTGTCCATCGCCTTCTGTGATTCTAAGAACTCCTTTCCACTCAATATGATACAAAACCACTAGGAAACGTTCCCCAGCCACCCAGTTCAGTTTACACAAGTTCGTATCCACTCCATAACAGAAGACTCTTCGTATTTTCCCATACACCTGGTCATTCTGAACAGAATGTCAAACACTCAACAGTTATATCCATCTTCAAAGTATATGTCACATCTAATTCATTTTCATTCACGAGATGGATGGATTGGAAGGTGAGTGGAAAATCATCACTTTCGATGGAGTGAATTAAGCAACTCTTGGTAGTTGATGTTCTGTTGGATGTTTCAGATGAAACTATTACGTTTTATTAGATGGAGCCATTCATCTGCGGACTGATGTCGTACTGCTTTATTAATCAATTGTGAGATGATTATTAATAAAATGATCACATAACTGAACAATAGATACTATTCAGAATTAGAATTGTAATTGCAACGTAGATATAAAGTAATGATGATGAATAATGCACTATGTCAACGTCCATATATTCCCGACGTGAAAGGAGTAATCCCTTTCTAAGTCCATGCATATATCTTTCAGTCAAAAGGTACGGAAGACGCTCTTTATCAGACTGGAATAAACTGGAGTGATGGCAGGACCTCCAGAGCTGTAAGTAACTGTTTTACTTTCAAGTATACTCACAGGCCAAAAGGATTGCTAATCTTGTCAATCAGTCTTTGGATTTGAAACAGATATTACGTATGTTAATATTGTTGAAGAAACGCCATTAAGGAGTTGTTTAAATTGCATGAAACTTGCTAGAAGCATGGTACATGTTCACTTTAAAGAGGATTGAAAACCAGACACGTATCAGTTCCACTCAATATTGTCTCAGAAACTGCAAAAGTCAGAAAAACACACTCGTTCACGATTGATGAACGTTCTGGAAGTTCGACGTGTGGAGCGGTGGTTAATGTGCCAGATGGAGAGCTATAGGTATGTTTTCTGTTGGTATCTCGCAGTGGGACGTTGCTTTTGATTTAACGTCCATAAAATTACGATTGGTATATGTGGCGATTTTCCAGTAAGACTTGTTTTAGTAACTGTCAAGTTACAGACCATACTGGCCGCCTACCAGTAACGACACCATGTCATAACCTAGGATTCGAACGACGCCCCTCTGACACAAGTTCCAGCCAGCAACCCTAACGACACCATGTCATAACCTAGGATTCGAACGACGCCCCTCTGACACAGGTTCCAGCCAGCAACCCTAACGACACCATGTCATAACCTAGGATTCGAACGACGCCCCTCTGACACAAGTTCCAGCCAGCAACCCTAACGACACCATGTCATAAACGATAGATTCGAACGACGCCCCTCTGACACAGGTTCCAGCCAGCAACCCTTACATACCTATCTGAGACATAACTTGATGCGACTACCGCATCCGTGCCCGAGGGACAATTCTAACACCAGAACATCGACGTTGACGTCTCCAGTGGAAGAGACAAAAACATTTGCATTGAGGAGAATGTGATTTAAGAAGACCTTTTTCTGGACCGACGAGTCCCGCTTTCTTCGTCACCGATTCGACAGCATATCACGTTTCTCCAGGCACACGGGTGAACGTATCAGGGCAAGTGTCCTGTAGAGGGACATTTTGGAAGGTGGGATCGTTGTGATCTGGAGTGTGAACATCTGCAGCTTGGACTTCAATGACTGTGTTGGAGGGGAACTTGAATGCTGTGAGGTAACGAGACGGAACTCAGCAAGTGGCACTTCACCGTTTTTGTAACACCATTAAGTGACGTTTCTACAAGATAACACGAGGCCACACCTTGTTCGGGTGTAAGCATTATTTTAGTCAGAATGATCTTAGTGTGTTACCCTGGTCCCCTGATTTTGTTCCCATTAAACACGTGTGGCATGAAACGGGGCGACGTTTTCTTCATCCGAATCGTCCAACACTACAGGCACTCCACCAAATCTTTCCTCGCACATGGAATGGTCTTCGATGACCTTATTGAGGCCGATTTACCAGGTTTGCATCAATGCACAAGGTGGGCACACTTGCTGCTGACCGCGTGAACTTGCTTATGAATCTCCTCTTGCGTTGTGGCCCATTTGCATAGGCCAAGTACGCTGTTCGTATGGACTGTCACCATACATCGACTCATCCGTCTTTCAGTGGAATAGCATTTCATTCGTGGCAATAAACATTTTAACACTGATTCTCTTGTGCTGTGTTTGCTTGTGTGTTACAATAACCTTTGCCTATTAGTATACATATGCCATATGGTATTTGGCAGAACCATACGAACTATAAGATGTCTATGCCGGATGATATTCAATATTTCCAGGACGTTTTACAATAACAAGTCAACCTGTTCAACGTCCAGAACCAAGATAGAGCTCCATATTATTTCTCGGAGCAGCATATGCTTGTAGTAAGACCTACATAAATTGCTCTGCCCTTGTTTGAGTGTCATGATATCGTGGCAGTAAGATGAGCTTCTTGTGGCATCTATCACTGGTCAAGATTAGACTCTTCATATTAATTGACTATTCATATTAACTATCCATATTAACTGACTATTCATATTAACTGACTATTCATATTAATTGACTATTCATATTAATTGACTATGCATATAAGTTTTCCCAAAATCATGTGGATGGGGATGGTCCGAATCTGTGGGAGTTTGCCCATAACATCAGTCACTGTCACAATCTGGTCCAGACCTGACACATAACTGGCCAGTCATAGATCTGCAGTGTTACTGAATGTGCTTCTCAACAACACAGGATATAACTGTTATACTAGCTGATCATAGGATATAACTGTTATACTAGCTGATCATAGGATATAACTGTTATACTAGCTGATCATAGGATATAGCTGTTATACTAGCTGATCATAGGATGTAACTGTTATACTAGCTGATCATAGGATATAACTGTTATACTGGCTGACCATACACGGCAACGTTTATAAGTTTAAATGGGTAAGATGGAAATTAACATGTATATCTGTGTAAAAATAAATATACAAACATGATTATGATATGTTTATGATTAATATACATGGTTATTTTGGGTTATAATCATAGCTGTTGCACTACTTCTGTTATGTGTTTATCTGATCAGTGTTCATTAATAATAGTACATGGTAATGTATAGATATAAACATTTATAGATATATAACATTCTATGCATTTATATGCATGAATTCAGTACCAGACGTTCCTGTTTTGTGTCTCCACGTCCGATGTGGGAATCACAGCTCTTGGATTCCTTACCATCAGCAAGGGAACCGCACTTACGGTAAGCCCAAAAGTCCTCAGAAAAACTGTGGTACCTCCCAGGCAAAGTATTGTCCTGTTACAATACACTATCTCTCTGCTGCTTTCTACAGGTGTGTGTTTCAACTACAATACGCAGGTCAGTAACAAATGGACTTGGGCCAGACAAACAGTGGTATATACCATGAGATATTTCCAGCGCTGTCGAGGAATTCCTGACCACCAGCAATTGCTGTTTGGGTTTGAAATGGATATCGGTTGTTTACAGTATGTTGCGATATGATCAGACAATGATTGACATTATGAAAATACGACACATGACATGTATAATGCATTCCGGAGAGTTTGGGTAGTCTAGTGGTTAGGTCGTTCGCACGTTACACCGAAAACCAGGGTTCGATTCCCCACATGGGTACAAAGTGTGAAGCCCATATTTTGTGTCCCCCCGCCGAGGAATATTGCTAAAAGTGGCGTGAAACCAAACTCACTTACTCAGTCACTCATAATACATTCCGTCGCCGTTTATGTTATTTGTTGCGGACCTCGCGACACCTGCCATCATATCAAACGACATTGTGAATGAGATCAACGTAGTTATGGTAGGATGACGAAAGTAGACAGTCATCTGTACCTAGCATGACACCACTGAGGAAAAGTTATCTTTTGTTTTACAATGTGTATGTTTTACCATGTATGCTAAAATAAATCTATCATGCCACTGTTCATTTCTTTTTCCAGATGGTAGGGACTATCGTGTCCTATGTCATTGTCATCCTGCAGTTTCCCACAAGCTCTGACTCCATACAGGTCCGACCCAATGCAACATTATATCCATAGTTAGAAACGTCATTGGACTGTGAGACAACAGAGCGTTAGTGGACTATGCTTTTCGGGTCGTTCATTTTGTGATGATTGTCAAGATCTCAAAGAGAGGTTATACTTGGGTTGTCATGTGAAGCTACACCTCTCTAGACAGCAGATACATCCCTATATGATAGGTATATATGTGCCAGATTGATGAAAGTTATCTTTGCCTCTTGGTTCCTGGAAATAATATTACCATTTAGAATTATGTTGTGATGTATTCCGTTGTATGTTCAGTATCTGTTGGTTATGTCACTTTTGTTACAGCATGGTTGTATGCATGACGTTTGTGACCAAAAAACATTGATGGGCAATATAAAACGATGGTTTTGATCGTGCAATTGAGCTGTTGCGATGACAAAACTAGCAATTTTCATTTATGTTTAATAGCTAAATATATATAGGGTGAGCCCCAACACCAACACTAAGTGTGACGATCTTTATAGCATGGGAAATCGACTTTCTTGCAAGTTGGATTACTGTTGCTGAGAGGTTACTTATACCATCCTTGTCTTTATTGCTACGATCACTGCTCTTGTTATACATTACCTTTGACGTTGTTCCTTCACACTAGTTCCTGCTGCCAAAGTGATACCTGTATTGATTTGTGAATTTTCGTAGTTACAGAATACAGTTGTTATTTACAGCACATTTCTCTGTTGGTTTTTCACCTAGTTGATGTATGGGCTGATTCGCGGTTAACATTTTACCTACAACTTGGAAATCGATGTATACAAATATGGCATTCGCCTTCTATGAGACTGATCTGTATGCGACATAGGGCGCCAAGGTTCATATCAAGACTTGACAGGTACGTTCATGCAGACTGTTATACAGATACATAAAACTTATAAAAAATAAAGAGGTGCTTATATGAGATGGTATAAGGTAATATTACATGTAATTATAATTGGAACATGTCATTCAACTGAATACTGATCTGTCCTGATCTTTGGCTGCAAGATGCAAGACATATTGTTGGCTGCGAATAATGGCCTGTCTTTGGCTGGACCATTATTTTCTGGAAATATGTTTCACCTTCAAGTCCAAAATTCAATTTTTCCTTCTACTAAAACATGTGGTAGCTTTTCTACTGGTTTCAAAGCAATATATATTTTTTCTAGATATTTAGCAAACTTGTATTAGAGCGAAAGGGTAGATGGGTTTCGGCGCCCTAACACCTTTAAATCTGTCATAGGTGAGTCAGCGTCACATTACTGGTGTGATCCATTCACTTCAGATCGATGCTCATGCTGTTGATCATTCGATTGTCTGATCCAGACTCGATTATTTACAGACCTCCACCATATTGCTAGAATACTGTAAAACTAAACTCACTCACTCAATCACACTACTTCTGGGACAAAATGAGTTCTTGCACGGACCCATGACCATGGTGTTTCGCTACAGCAGCAGCTGTGAATCCATAACTGTTCCTCCCATCTTTATCTACAACATTGTTCGAGAGGACATACTTCACAATCTCCAGATGTCCTCCAGTACATGCATAAAGGAGGATATTGTTCCCAACGCAGTCATGTAGTTTCAGATCACCACCCCATTCAACAAGCAAATCAAACACGAGCTTGTGTCCTTGCTGTGCTGCCCACATGACTGGCGTCCTCAAGAACTTGTCAATGGAGTTGATGTTGACTTGGGTCTGTGACAGGATATATTTCACTATATCCACATTTCCTCCGTTACATGCCGAGTGAAGGATGTTATTATTGAAAGCATCTTTTAAAGACAGATCAACTCCCTGGTTAACAAGTAACATGAACGCATCACCTCTTCCATATGATGCTGCCAGCATCACTGGGGTCCTCTGGTACTCTCCTCTGCTGTTGATGCTGGCCTTGTGTTCCGAGATAATGTACTTCATGATCTTCGCATCTCCCCCAACACTGGCATAGTGAAGGATGTTATTACCGCCACCATCTAATATTGATAGGTCAGCTCCTTTACCAACAAACAAGTCAAACATTTCACCGTTTGCTTCCTGTGCTGCGCACATCGTAGCAGTCTTCCCGTTCTGTCCCTGATGGTTTATGTCATCATCGTCATCAGACAAGATGTGCTTAAAAGCAGTTAGATCACTCTCGGCATCGTGGACATTGGGTAAACCTTGGTCCTTGACTGGGGAAGGTACCTGTGACTCTGTGGACAGAATGTACATTTTATAGCAAATTTACATTGAATAAGCCGTGCCCGTAGAATCAGTAGTATGTTGCCTTTAACCATGACATTGGTACAGTTTCACATATACTCAAACGTTGATTTCTCGAAGATAGTTTTGGGATTGGGAGTTTTAGTAGACTCTGGGGTATTGTGTTGACCGTGAGCAGCATTATGGTTACATCGTCACATCATTCTTCTCTTGCTTACCATTTGCGTAATTTGACTTTTGATTCCATTCATTGTGCACATTCCACGACCTGTTGAAAACTACTGATATAACCTCCATTGAAGTGTAAACCGGCATTGCGTTACTCCTCACTTTGGCAGAAAAAACGATATATACAGTACACCAAAGGACAGCGTTCAACGTGGGGTACTGCTCTGCTGCGTCAGGCACAAATTACTTCCGTTTTTAGCCATAATTTGTGAATGTGGGATGCAACCCACTGGGCAGCGCACCATTGTCCTTTTCGTGAACACCTGGTGTCATCACAGAATTTCAATGATCCATTCCATAATTTGTTCAGCCAATGCTCCCTTTACACCAAACGGCATTTCTTTCTGAGGATAATTAAGACTTTTTTGTCTATGTCTCTCCCTCCCTCCCTCTCTCCCTCCTCTCCCTCCCTCTCTCTCTCTTCCTCCCTCTCTCTCTCCTCTCTCTCTCTCCTCCTCTTCTCTCTCTCTCTCCTCTCTCTCTCTCTCTCTCCTCCTCTCTCTCTCTCTCTCTCTCTCCTCTCTCCCTCTTCTTCTCCCTCTCCCTCCCTCTCTCTCTCTTTATATATATATATATATATATATATGTCTCAACTGTATCTGCAACACCAATGTTAACATATGGTGTATTTCTTCTCTCGTTTCACGTGCTACAAACACACACACACACACACACACACACACACGCTTACACACACACACACACACACACACACACACACACACGCTTACAGGCGCTTACACACACACACACACGCTTACACACACATAACTATTTACTATATATTAATTCCTTATATTATATTAATGTCATGCAAAGCAGCATGTTGTGCCAGGGGGAATATACTCTCGAGATGCTGCACTGATCATTACATACAGGAAAACAACAGATGATGGTCCATGTTTGTGGAATGGTCTCATGACAGAAAACAAGGCCGAGTAGATAAAACGTTCGCTCATGGCTCCCTCCCAAGAGAAGCCAACTTTTTGTGTCGTCCGCCATGGTATAGTTGGATTTGCAACAAATGTAAGATTATATATGGGACACAACTGACGCTTACTCACCCATGATAACAGAGCACTGTGACTGGGTCCTCTGCCAGGGTACAGCTGGGTTGACTAACATGGAGACCAAATATTACATATCTTGGTGTCTGTGCATGCTGAACTGGGTGCAGTTAGAACACATTCATTGTCCTTGGACAATACTAAACACTTTTTGATAGCGCCAGTGCATTCACAAGTTTTATGTACGGAAAAGGTCTCATACATTATTTATACCCATTGTGTTGTTCCCTTCAACACCTTACTCCTCTCACACATGTATCGATTGTTTACAAGCCTCTTTTATATAGCAATACTCCTGTGGCGTTAGGCAACACATAAACAGTGACTATTTTATGCGAGAGTGAGTTTAGTTTTATGCCGGTTTTTTTTCAATATTCCAGCAATACGTCTGGGACACCAGAAATGAGCTTCATATATTGTACCCATGTTGGGAATCGAATACGGGTCTTCGGAGTGACGAGCGAACGCTGTAACTTCTAGGCTAATATGTGTGAAGCCCATTTCTGGTGTCCCCCGCCGTGACATTGCGGGAATATTGCTAAAAGTAGCGTAAAACCATACTCACTCATTCTTTGTGACTGCAGCGTTAAGGTGTTATGTTCTGCTGGCTGCCAAGTGATTCTGGCCTTAGAGGCAACTGTTACACCGATGCCTCCACAAAAGTTGTTCTAAACAAGTCCACTTGAAGCCCAAACTTTCATTGGTACATAAACTCCATACTCAAACCATTGATTGGAAGTCACACTTATTCTGCGTTTGCTTGACATGATGACGTCCTGTTGCATCGGTCCTTCATGGGACAGTTATTATACACATTCATTGTTTTCATTAAAAGGTGGTGATGCACCTGGCATTCCCTACAATGGTCAAATAACGACCAAGCACATTTTGATCAAATGTGTTGATTTTGGTCCTATTATAAATCGTTTTCATGGCATTGGACATACCTTATCTAAACCTTTCAGAACGGATTCTAACTCCCTGAATTTAGTATATTTGGAAGGAATTATGCCTTATGGTAAAACACATTTTTTTTATCTCAGCAGCCAGTTTTCACTCACGGATGTGATATTTTAATGAAATTTTAGAGAGCATATTTGGTGCCCTTGATTGAGCGTCATGGTGTCCCAGCAGTACATTTGATACCCTTGGTGGCGCGTCATGGTATCCCAGCAGTATATTTGATACCCTTGGTTGTGCGTCATGGTATCCCAGCTGTATATTTGATACCCTTGAATGAGCGTCATGGTATCCCAGCAGTATATTTGATACCCTTGATTGAGCGTCATGGTATCCCAGCAGTATATTTGATACCCTTGATTGAGCGTCATGGTGTCTCAGCAGTATATTTGATACCCTTGATTGAGCGTCATGGTGTCCCAGGAGTAAGGGTAGTATATCCTGATATCTGAGCAAAAGCGTCGGAAGCTTGAGAAGCAGAAGCGACAAACTGGACTCACTGTCCACAAGCAGATGCATGCTGCCCAGAGAAACCAAGTGAATGAGCTTATTCACCAGGCTAAGTCCAGCCATTACAATGCTGCTTTGGAAAACGCAGGGTGTCAGAAAGAGATATTTCACATTTCCAATCAACTTCTCTTCAAGCAAAAGACAAGATTTCTTCTCTGCCAAGCACTAAGTCACTGGATACAATAGTGAATCAATTCTCAGATTTCTTCACTGAGATGATTAGGACGTATTGTTCATGTCTGCTGAACATTGATGCAAGCAGCAGGAACTTTACATCAACAGAAGTGCTATTCAATGGTACTTCATACCTCACATGCTTTTGCCCCACATCAGTAGAAGAAGTCAAACAACTGATAATGAAGAGTCCTTCCAAATCATGTGCTCTCGATCCAATGTCAACTCACATTCTCAAGGAATGCCAAGAATCTGTGATTCCGATTCTCACTCATGTCATAAATCAATCTTTTGATGAGTGTTTTGTACCACCATTGTTAAAAGAAGCACTTTTTACTCCTTTGCTAAGAAATCTCAGCTCGACCCTGAAGTGATGAAGAACTATCGGCCAGTGTCGAACTTGCCCTTCATTTCAAAACTAATCGAGCGATGTGTGGCGAAGAGACTTCACGATCACATGACCCTCAACAGATGTCATGAGGTGATGCAGTCAGCCTATAAACGAGGCCATAGCACCGAGACTGCATTGGTCCGGGTTCAAATTGACATTCTACAATCAGTAGAGAATGATGGAGCTGCCATTCTTGTGTTATTAGATCTTTCCTCCGCTTTTGATACCATAGACCACAGAGTGCTTCTTCATACACTGGAAAAAGAGACTTGGTATCACTGACAAGGCTATATCTTGGATTGAGTCCTATATCTCTGGACGGCACCAATCCGTTCACATTGAACGCACAAGATCAAAGAAAGAAGAACTGCTCTTTGGAGTTCCACAGGGTTCAGTCCTTGGTCCGATCCTGTTCACAATGTACACTTCACCTCTTGGGGATGTCATACGAGAATATAATCTGCAATTCCATCTGTATGCAGATGACACCCAATTGTACATATCTTTTAGACCACAAAGTAAACCATCCGTTGAATTCTCCTTTGCTGTGACATCTCAGTGTGTTTCTGATATCCTTGAATGGATCATTTCTAGTCACTAACACATGAAGCCCTGGGACAGTTGTCATACTTTTCGGCTTAGTCTGTGAAAGGGGACACACTTGTGACAATAGAGAAAATCTGTTCAGACTAAAAATGACTAATGACTAATAACTAATGCCATTGTGGACTGTCAGTCTGTCTGTTGGGAAGCCTGTGGACTGCTAGTTCTGCTTGTGTTGCTTTGGACTGCTAGTTCTGCTTGTGTTGCTTTAGTGCAATTACTGTTTTGCAAAACCAAAAAAACATGACCGTTTTTAATCAGTCTAAACATAATTAAACCCGTCCCCATGCCAGTGTGGACCGTCAGTTTGTCTGTAGGAAAGCCTGTGGACTGTTAGTTCTGCTTTTGTTGCTTTGATGCAATTTCTGTTTTGCAAAACCCCCAAAAGTGACTTTTTGTTCAGTCATTAGATCTCGACTTGACATACAACAACCTGTGAAAGTTTAGTGTCAAGTCTTTCACATCTCATGTTTACAAAGTTGTTGGGATCACAGGTGATGTTGATATTAATTAGATAATGGTACTTTAGATAGATGTATTGTAAATGGGGCTTTTTTAGGGTTGCTGTTAGATCTGGTAATACCATCAGCACAGTTACCTTGAATGAGTGAGTGAGTTAAGTTTTACGCCACACTCAGCAATATTCCAGCTATATGGCGGCGGTCTATAAATTATCGAGTCTGGACCAGGCAATCCAGTGATCAACAGCATGAACATCGATCTGCGCAATTGGGAACCGATGACATGTGTCAACCACGTCAGCGAGCCTTATCCCGTTTGTCGCCTCTTACGACAAGCATGGGTTACTGAAGATCAATATTCTAACCCGGACCCTCACAGATCAGTTGAAAATACTTGTGGTTACATTCACCGTAAGTCATCATATATATTTAGTTGCATTTTTACAGTAGCGCATACTCATTACAATTCATAATGACAAAAAAACTAAATGTCAACTTGACCCGTACTTATAAAACATGTCGATATTTGAATTTATGGAAGCTGCATATCTAGTTAATCTGTAATAGTCAGTTAGCTCCCTTCGGATTTCTTTGAACTCTGGTACTTTCTTTTGTGATCTTCTGGTAAATATATAATGTGATGTTATTAATGTGATGATGTTAAGTGGGTTATTATTTCTTTCGGCATAGCCAAGGAAAACAATTTCTTTTCATATATCTATATTTATCTGAGGTTCTTATAGCAGGCAATTTTTTAAATCAAGCCAAACGGAGTGTAGATTCCATTTCTGTAGAACAATAGCTGCATAAATCGCTTTCAACATATCCCATTTTATGAAGGCGAAAATGTGTGTGCAAAATCTGAACCATTGAAACTTGGTAAAATCTGTGCATTAAAACACTAATGAATTACACTGATGCTTTTGTATCAATGTTTTGTAGAAATATTGTAAACTTTTCTGAGCTTTCAATAAATGAGCAATATGAAATGGTAGTAAAGGATATGCAATCAGTTTTGTTCATTTTTACCATATCCTGTTTCCTACAATATTGTTTAATAGATTGTATGATGCCTAAACAATCAAAGTAGTTTATGACAATGGAGTTTAGATTACAAAAGTCTCTATAGGAGTAAAATTGTCGTTTGTCTCTAAGTTTTATTCTTCAATAATCCAAGACAAACGAATCCTACTTTGCCAGCCAAGACCGGTAGAGTTATCTCCCTTTGACCATAACTCAAACAAGGAAGACGTTTCTTCAAACTCATTGGAAATGGAAGTGTCGTAAAATCCCTTGGCTTTTTCGCCTACACAGTAGGCGGATCTGTCGATCTCTTTGAGCTTGTAAACAATTCTCGATGTAAGTATCGATGCCGAAACTGAGTGGTGGGTTTCGTGATGTTGGTAAATAACCACGGGGCCGTATAAATGCCAAACGGCAGGACCCTCCATTGGTAGTGGTTTACAGAGCTGGTATCTGCGCCGAGGGGTAGTTTCGCCGAACTGGATCGCTCGTCGGCAGTGGAGATCGTCAGTTAAATAGATTGTAGCCCGAGCTGAGTGTAGATACGACGAAGGAGTCCCAGTCGTGCGAACGTCTCTGACACTCACTGCTTCTCGGATCCAGGTCCACGAGCTGAGTCCGGGTTCTGCGCACCTGAGATGGGTCGGACTCCACCCTGTGTAACACAGTGGGACACTACAACTGGAATAGAAGAGTCCACAAGAAGCTGAAACAACATGACCGTCAACACTTTTTACCCCTGAATAACACCTTTTATGCGAACTTTATATCAGAGGGGTCCGGGCCAAAGCGATGTAGAAATATCTGAACGAATGGGAGAATGACCTCGCACGAGAAAACAACAGAAGAGGGGATGGGGGCAATACGTTACGTTTTTACTGATGCTCTAAATCTACATTTAACGCCGAAAAGTACGTCACAGAGAATCTACCGAGAAGTCGGGATGGTGGGGGTAGACTAGTGGTTAAGGCGTTCGCTCGTCACGTCGAAAACCCGGGTTCGATTTCCCACATGGGCACAATGTGTGAAGCTCATTTCTGGTGTCACCCGCCGTGATGCTGCTGGATTATTGCTAAAAGAGGCGTAAAACTAAACCTCACTCACTCACTCACTACCGAGAACTCATCGGAGAGCACTAGGTAATTTTAGCTGCGGCACTGCCCCTCTACGTATTGAAACTGATCGTTAAACCAACACACCAGAAGAAGAGAGAAAGTGCACGTGGTTTACCTGTAACGATTGTGTTGAGGACGCGTATCATGTTGTACTGCATTGTCTATTATATCCCGATTATCACTTAGCCTTAATTTATCAACGTAAGTCAGGGATTAACAATTTGGATATTTTAAGTGACGTTGAGAAAGCGTGTTTTATTATGGTATGCCAGGACGTTGTTTATTTTGCTGCCAAAACGTGCAAACTTGTTTTACAGAGGAGAGGTTTGCTGTATGACAACTAATATGTCAGTATTCATCTTATTTGTGTTGTGTATTTTATTTATTTGATTGTATGTACAATTTCATGTAATTTATTACTTATAGTCTCTCATAACCCATGTAATCACGTTTTATATATACACGATTTTACCCTTTTGGACCATATGTATTTTATGTATAAATTGAGGTGAGACTTTAATAAATTGTCTGTCTGTCCGTCCGTCTCTCTGTCTGTCTGTCTGCTCAATTGGACAAGTATAAGATCGACTGTGCTTGAGCAGAGAATTAATATGGATGTAGAAATGGCCCTGTCGCCTTAACTATTAGCAGCTGAAATGGCTAATGTGAAGTGACGGAATGAACGGACCAGTACAGTTAGGGCATCATTTTATATGTTTCACGTAGCCACCAAATTCTGAATATGGGTCAGTCGGGGAACAAAATGAATAAAGACAAAATTATCTAAATAATGTTCTTGATTCTCGTTTATTGTAATTCTTATTACAATTTCTCGCGATCTTTGGACGGCAGAGGCAGATTAATAGATAAACATTTTATATGACGAGGCGGTACGTTTTAGGTTCGAGTCGGCGGTGTTGGAATGAAAAAATAAGAAGGGTCGGTCGTGCGATGAGAAAAATGCACTTTCAGTGCTTTCTGTGCTTGTAGAGAGGTGTATAAAGGACAGGGTTTCTTTTCGCACTGTTATGGAGTCCCAACTGTTGGGCAGAGGGACATAAGAATACATTATTTCACTGAATTGATGTATGTCTCCTTACATGCATTACCGACGAGTGTACGGGATTGTATGAACTTATATTATCACATAGCAGACTGAGTCTCGGGAGTAGCAATCAGCGAACATGACTACTCCAGATACGTGGGACATACTGCACTTCCCATATGTGACAGTAACCTAGAGGTTAAATCATTCGCCTTGGTACAATTTTCCAAACGGGGTCAATTTGTGAAGTGTTCACTTCGGTGACTTGGTTGATTTGGTTGATAGGACGTCATCCTTTCCCACGTTGATTGAATCTGATATATGTGAATCACAGACCGTGATGTACAGGGAGTCTACAGCTAGAATACTGCTACCTTAAATGCCCAATTTAAACCCTCTCCGGTCAGCCCTTTAATTCACCCAAGGGCTTGAAGTTCCAAGTTTACAATAGAAATGAAAGTGAGACAGGGGGTTGAAGTATCGTAAAATTATAGTCCTACTGTGGGGGTACGTAAGTCCCAAAACATTTAAAGAACATTTAAATATACCACTATCTTCTATGGTAGAATTTGTGTTGTTTTAATTCATGGTTAGATTGTCTAAATTGCTAACAGCTGAAGGGATTGTGTAAATCCAGCTGGGTTCCATGCAGGAAGCAAATGTACTGTAAGTCCCCATGGTCCCTAGTATGGTGATCTACCTTCAACGGTTGGCAACCTGTAGCCTGTTTTTTATTGTATAGTCTTCTGTAGCTAACAGTTTTAGATTTACATACCAGTTTTAAATTCATAACTGTGATATTCTAGTTGTTTTTACTTCGTTGACAGACTTTTTATAATGTGTATGCATTTCTGGTAATGATCATGGAATCGCATTCACAACGCTTTTGTGTAGTGGGCGAGTGAGTGAGTTTATACCGCTTTTAGCAATATTCCAGCAATATCGCGGCGGCGCAGACCAGAAATGGGCTTCACACATAGTACCCATGTGGGGAATCGAACCCGGGTCTTCGGCGGGACGAGCGAACGCTTCAACTAATAGGTTATCCCACCGCCCCTCTTTTGTGGAAATTAGACGAGTACAACAGGTAGGTCATTTTTGAACACTTATTTCCAGTGATCTAATAATATACACACACTGTTGTGTGGCCCATTGATGTATCGAATTTACATATCTGGACGTGAACATGACCGCCTCCGTGGTGTAGTGGCTAGAGCGTCCGCCCGGAGAGCGGAAAGTCGCGGGTTCGATCCCCGGCCGGCATGGTATCTCAGTGAGCTAGTCTGGGCTAGTACAAGCAGCCACACATACACACGTATGCACGTCGTCATGTGAGCGAAATATTCTTAAGTGCGACGTTAAACCCCATTTCATCTCACCTCTATGTGGACATTTGTATGCTTTCTTTATCCATCAATGGTTGGTTCTGTTGCCCTTCATCTTCACCATCACGCCGAAGACCCGGGTTCGATTCCTCACATGGGCACAATGTGTTAAGCCCATTTCTGGTGTCCCCAGCCGTGATATTGCTGGAATATTGCTAAAAGCGGCGTAAAACTAAACTCAGTCAGTCAGTCATCTTCACCAGAACAGTGTTTGACTGTAGGATTAACGACGAGTCCCCCTTTATAACAAATCTGTTTTGTCGGAAAATCTTGACTAGTTATTATCTTAAATTTTATATTTAATATTTATAATCTTCATGCATCATGTTCAGAAACGAAACACCATCAGCACTTCATACCTTATATTTGGGATTACACTTTCTCAGTAAAATACAGATTCTGGTACGTTTGTTAGATTGAGTCCCATCCGGGATTTGAACCCATACTCTCAGCGATCTATCCGTGGTGTCTGAGTGGGTGAGATCGACGAACTTGTGTGCAATATTTATTATTATCATATACCTATGAATAATATGGACCATTTGCACATGCAATACTGGCTGTCGGCATATGTCCTTATTGATCACCCGGGCCGAAAATGCATATCAGCCATATCAGTCCAAGGACCGAAATTCTATATCAGCCGTATTGCCCGGCTAATAAACTGGTACGAAATGGATGCACGCAAACGCTAGAAAACTTCAATAGACAGAGCCTAGTTTATTTTAGAGTTACGTCCCTTGCGTCGTCTCCTCGACTTGCTGTCCATCAAGAAGTAGTGGAAAAGTGGGTTTTATTCTTCTTACCGTTTTTTGACTGCTTCAGTATTTACAGATGTGGTATATGATGATAAGGTTATGGTATGATAGTTTCCCTTTCGCCATTCATATATGCTCTCGACTACCATATCAGCCACCAGGGGCTCCTGCCCTCAGGCTGGTATGGTAGTCTCGGGCTGATGTGACTGGCGAAAGGAAAACTGTCTTCAACCCATACCCTTGCATGTTCATAAGAAAACTCAGGTCGGCTCGCCTTTCTTTATCTATGTGTATTAAAACAATGATTCCAAAACAAATTACTCAGATCAACATCAGAATTATAATTCCAAGTCTAATTCCAAGTGTTCTGTGGGTTTTGTTTTTTTTCAAAACCAATTACACAAATAGTTGTTGATCGTAGTAATCCTAATACCATTTTAACGTAGGGAATCAAACCCGGATCTTCGGCGTGACGAGTAAAACCTGTAACCACTCGGCTACCTCATAACCCCTCGCCTTTAGGATTCTTTTCTTTGGTATGACCTTTCCACATTCATCCTAGAGGGTCATAGCGTGTCAATGCAAGTCTGAAACAAACGTATGTCAATCCTGAATTGCCATTCTGACGTTAAATAAAAATTATATTTTCAAGTCAAAACATTGATTACATAACAGTCTCGTTTCCTGCTGACTGGTTTCCGTCCTATTGCGCAACTTAGTACAATGACCAGTCCCGAATTTTGAGACCAATTCATTCAACTGGATATATATACTCATGCCAATAATGGTTGTCACCCCCCCTCCCCCCCCCCCTCTCGAATTAAAAAATTGAAGGGGGTGACAACCATTATTGGCATGAGTATACATATTAATCAGTATTATTTGGTACATCTAAGCACTTGTATAATGCAACAATACGCCCCTTCTAATCCTTGCCAACACGTCGTGCAGCGTGCTCTGTCGCACATCGTGCTCTGACAAACGGAAATCTGGAAATCGTGGAAATCTCAAAACGAGGTTGGGTCGCTAGAAAAGTTTGACGGTCTGGTACGGACTTGATATTATATCAATCACATTGTACGTTACAAATATACACTGAATACACACAAAAAAAACACATAACAGGGGTAAACAGTGTGCCAGATGAATTGTGATGTCCGTGACGTCTTAGTTAAGGTCATGCTGCCTAAACCTCGCCATAAAATATAGAAATACGATTTTATTTAAGTTTAAATTAACATTCGTTTGTAAATACAAGGAATTGGAATTGAGTGTTACCATAGTTGTTTGTAGTGTCTCTTTTCACTTTCACACGAGAAAATTCGGATCGGCTGAAAAGTAGGTCATTGTCTAAATTGGTTAATGAGACTCATGTTTCGGTTTGCTATCTCAAATTTCCCCAAATGAATGAAACGGATGCCATGATGATATAAAAGAAAGCTCTCATCCTTGCATGCGCAGACAAAGTTTAAGCATTCTTTATCTATACCGGTTGCCGAACAGTTATCGCCATATTTTAGCAGTATTTACAAAATTACTCACCAGTGAAGGTCCGGGTTAGAATATAGATCTTCAGTAACCCGTGCCTGTCGTAAGAGGCGACTAACGGGATCGGGTGGTCAGGCTCGCTGACTCGGTTGACACTTGTCATTGGTTCCCAATTGCACAGATCGATGCTCATGCTGTTGATCACTTGATTGTCTGGTCCAGACTCGATTATTTACAGACCGCCGCCATATAGCTGGAATATTGCTGAGTGCTAAAACACTAAAACCCACTCACTCACTGATGGTGCTGAGTATCATCTAGTCCAGACTCGATTATTTACAGACCGCCGCCATATAGCTGGAATATTACGGAGTGCTAAAACACTAAAACTCACTCACTCACTCACTCAAAATTACTCCGTCGTTCGTAAAATTAGTGAAACAGAATTAATTATTATACTTAATTAGCTATTCACCGATATGACCAGCCGGTTACAGCCCGGGAAAGCCACATTTAAGAAAAACAGAGTTGAAAATAGTGTGGCTTAACCAGCAATGGACATGGTTGAGTGATCGTGTGGATGTGGCTCTCCCGGCAATGTGCTATTAGCTAATCCATGTTACCGTAAATAATATGAAACATTCAGTATGTAAAATCTAGAAATCCAGTTGAATTTTTCGTAGAGAAAGGTCCAGATCACGCAAACCAGCTGCCTCACGTGGGTATACTCAAACCCCTTTTACGAATTATTCATGATTATACAACCAATTATTTCATTGAAGCATTTTAACTTGTGGGAGGGTTAATTCAAAGTGTTAACCTTTTCTAATAACTGTTTGAGCTACGGTTGCCTCAGTCATTATGTTTACATTCATGCTAAAAACTCAACAACGAAAAATAAATAGATAAAAACGAATTTAGAAGAATGACCATTTATTGCACAAATATACTTATACACAGCCACATACATTTACATAGCTGTTTTTAAGCAAAATTCTTGCCCAAACCTCTCTGCTGATACGATATACCAATCATACAGCCAGTACAGCTATTAAAAATTACACACTTTGCTTTCATTTTCGAAAAGACAACATAAAAATTGAAAGTATTTTGATTTGTGATTTTGTCGATGTTGTTTTAGCTTAATTTCTACCACCAACAATTGCCGTCAAAGGAAACCGCAAGACGCCATAGACATCAGGAGAAGCCAACCAGCAATCAGTCCTGACCAGGGGTGAGTTGAGTTTTACGCCGCCTTCCAGCTATATGGCGGCGGTCTGTAAATAATAGAGTCTGGACGAGGAAATCCTGTGATCAACTGCATGAGCATCGATCTGCGCAACTGGGAACCCATGACATGTGTCAACCAAGCCAGCAAGCCTGACCACCCGATCCCGTTAGTCGCCTCTTACGACAAGCATGGGTTACTGAAGGTTCATTCTAACCCGGACCTTCACGGGGAGACAAGCATGGGTTACTGAAGGTTCATTCTAACCCGGATCTTCACGGGGAGACAAGCATGGGTTACTGAAGGTTCATTCTAACCCGGACATCCATGGGTAGACAAGCATGGGTTACTGAAGGTTCATTCTAACCCGGACCTTCACGGGGAGACAAGCATGGGTTACTGAAGGTTCATTCTAACCCGGACCTTCACGGGGAGACAAGCATGGGTTACTGAAGGTTCATTCTAACCCGGACCTTCACGGGGAGACAAGCATGGGTTACTGAAGGTTCATTCTAACCCGGACCTTCACGGGGAGACAAGCATGGGTTACTGAAGGTTCATTCTAACCCGGACCTTCACGGGGAGACAAGCATGGGTTACTGAAGGTTCATTATAACCCAGACCTTCACGGGGAGACAAGCATGGGTTACTGAAGGTTCATTATAACCCAGACCTTCACGGGGAGACAAGCATGGGTTACTGAAGGTTCATTCTAACCCGGACCTTCACGGGTAGACAAGCATGAGTTACTGAAGGCTCATTATAACCCGGACCTTCACGGGTAGACAAGCATGAGTTACTGAAGGCTCATTATAACCCAGACCTTCACGGGGAGACAAACATGGGTTACTGAAGGTTCATTATAACCCAGACCTTCACGGGGAGACAAGCATGGGTTACTGAAGGTTCATTATAACCCAGACCTTCACGGGGAGACAAGCATGGGTTACTGAAGGTTCATTCTAACCCGGACCTTGACGGGCCGTGAACAGGGAACATATCTACCTAGCACTTGGGACTTATTTTAATTTAATCATCACTGCTGGAATCATTGTCCTTGTACTTGTCACTTGTCTTCCATTTGTTTTCTTTTGCCTCGTTTAATGCCACTATTGTTACCTCATCAACCATGCCTGGATTAACAACCCCTGGCTTCCACGTGTCCATCTACCCATTTAATGCCAATCAACTACTGGTTTCCCTTGTTATCTCATAACTGTAGTTTTCACATGTACATATATAGCGATCTGTTTCCTAATTCTTTCATTCACATGGTGAAGGAGCAAGCATACACTCCGAAACGTCGTGTACATCACAATAAAGAAGTTGACATCCATAAAGTTCTTGCCTTTAATTTCGGTTTAATATCATGTTCAATATACATTCCGTTGTTATGACACACAGAGAGAGGATGACTTAGTCTGGCCGGCGTTGCTTGCTTTATGTATAGAGATCCGTGGGAAACAAACACCTAGTCTGTAGGGCATGCGAACGTATCAACACAGTACATTTGACCCCCGAGTTAACAAAGTCAAACCGTCTGCTAGCCGATAAAAGACCATTTCGTTTTTGTTGCACATTTAGCCACCATCACGCATTGATTAAAACTTTCTTTTGTTAAGTTATGAATGCTTAATAACAGATTCCGTACGGTGTGGTAAGATTTGAGAGCTTGTTGAATGCTGTATAGTGTGACCCACCTTCTCCTCAATGACAGTGACACACTGTACCAATATCGATGAAAACTAACAAACGGTAGCCTTCGCTCCTTTCTCGTGTGTCATTCGTATACTGAATATTTAAGTTCACGTCCCAGATCAATAGTGAGTTCAAGCGCAACAGACTAGGGAACCGTCACACATATCTGTATAGTGCATAACGTGAAAGGTGTTCACTCAGGACGACGGCTGAAAACCCACTGGGGCAGGTGTGTTCCACACTTAACACAGTTCCAAGCGGTTTCATAATTCCGTCAAGGTAAGATTTGTCTTTATATGTCCATAAGCGTTAACAGAATGTAATACTCATTTTATAAGTAAATCTAAAAATTGGATGAACATTTGAAATAATTCTTTGTTATGTCTCGTTAACGTTTGTTTATGTCCACGAGGAATTTGAAAGCGTCGCTTGAATTCGTAAATACGTTGTTATTTTATAAACCGAATCTAATTGATTAAGTTGTCTAAATCCTCGTCTTAAGACTAATATGTGTTGGTGACTACCATTTTTTTTACGCAAGCCCCGAAACATTAAAAATAAATTTAAACTTAATTTATTTTTTAAACGTAGTAATTTGGGGGAATTTAAGTTATGAATAAATTCGACTACAATCGCCAGAGGCTACAGGGATGATACATCCAGCTGGGTCTGTGCAGGAAGCAAAAGTACTGTAAGTCCCCATGGTCCTAAGTGTGGCGATCTATCTTCAGTTGCTGTAATCTCCAGCCCTTTTCTATATTGTGTTGTCTATAACAGAGGTATAATAGTTCCATGCCAGCTGTAATTCTCTATCTGTGTTCTCTATCTAGTCATACTGTCCTTTGTCGACAGATTTTATAATATAACTTATCTATTGTCAAGAAATGAATTGTTTTAATCACAACATGGCTGTAATATTGACGGTGCGACGATAATTTTAACTCACTCAATCACTGTCAAGCCAAGTCAAGTTTATTTCTGAAGAGGCCTCAGGCCCATATCGCTATTACATACATGATAAGCCAAAACAACAGCCAGACATCAGGGCTGGTAACTTCAAAATATTACCAGCCCAAAATGGATTTAACCAGACCTGACAATCAAAAGAAAATAATTCTATTTTTAGTTAGAATGAATAATGAACCTGAGACATGCATTTACCGTATTACCGGTTTATTGACAACAGTCATGTTCAGAGAAATCCCACTCCGAGTTGTAGTCAGCGTCGAGTGAGTGAGTGAGTGAGTTTAGTTTTACGCCGCACTCAGCAATATTCCAGCTGTATGGCGGCGGTCTCTAAATAATCGAATCTGGACCAGACAATCCAGTGATCAACATCATGAGCATCGTTCTTCGCACTTGGGACACGATGACATGTGTCAACCATGTCAGCGAGGTTGACCACCCGATCCCGATAGTCGCCTCTTACGACAAGGGTTTCTGAAGATAAATTCTAACCAGAATCTTCACGGGTATAGTCACAGTCGCAGGAATGGAACATGTTATCTTTCTTTTTAACCAGACCATCGGGCTGGCTTGCTGAAAATTTAGACCGCCGTCCGTCCGTCCGTCCGTCCGTCCGTCTGAAATCTAGCCCGTCAGAAATCTAGGGCTTAGTATCTCCTACGTAGGACTTAGCATCTCCTAAGTGGGTATCTCCTACGTAGGGCTTAGTATCTCCTACGTAGGACTTAGCATCTCCTACGTAGGACTTAGCATCTCCTACGTAGGACTTAGCATCTTAAGTCCTACGTAGGAGATACTATCACTGAGGAGATACCCACTTAGGAGATACTAAGTCCTACGTAGGAGATACAAAGTCCTAGATTTCTCTCTCTCTCTCTCTCTCTCTCTCTATCTCTCTCTCTCTCTCTGTCTTTGAATAGATGTATGTATGACAGATTAAACATAACCATACCCAAACATCCATAACTGCCGTTCGAACAGGGTCCACGTCACCCTAACGTAATACACACATAGTATCACCATAGTGATAGATAGTATGTCCTACGTAGGAGATAGTTTCTCCTACGTAGGACATATTAAGTCCTACGTATGAGATATTAAGTACTACGTGGGAGATATTAAGTCCTACGTAGGAGTACTAAGTTCTACGTAGGAGATATTAAGTACTACGTAGGAGATAGTAAGACCCAAAAAAAATTCACCGTGGCCCTACTACGCTTTCGTAGTTTACACATTAACCGATGTGTTGTAAAACAAATTTATATAGTTGAAATGATTAGTGTCAAGAGTTCAAGAAATTATAACTTTACTACTTTTTTATTCACCTCGCAGAGAAATATCATGCCGCATATACTGCTGTGCACCCTGGTCTCCTTCCTCCTCACAACACAGAGAGCTTCTGGACAGGAAGTTGACACCACGCATGGCAAAGTTGTTGGTCTGAGCACTTCCGTCCTTGGCAAGACCATCAACATGTATTATGGTATTCCTTATGCAAAACCACCCGTAGGTGACCGCAGGTTCAAGTACCCGCAGTCATTGGACCCCTGGAGACCGGAAGTCAAGGATGCACGTACAATGAAACCGTCTTGCCATCAACCAGTAGAAACTGCAGAAGGAATGCCATGGAGATCAATTCCTCTCAACTTCAGTGAGGACTGCCTCTACATCAATGTATGGACACCAGCCAATGCCACAGCAAGTACGAACCTCACAACCATGGTATGGATCTATGGCGGATCATTTCAGACCGGATCCATCAACATACCTTTGTATAATGGACAGTACCTTGCTGCTGAGAAAAACGTCATCGTAATGTCCATGAACTATCGTGTAGGAGCTCATGGATTTATATTTCTTGGACCTGATACGTTTCCTGGCAACCAAGGTCTTATGGACCAGGCTCTTGCCCTGCAGTGGATTCACAACAATGTTGAAAGATTCGGTGGAGATGCAAGCATGATCACCTTGTTTGGAGAAAGTGCAGGTGCAGCCTCGGTTGGTCTTCACGTGTTATCCCCAATCTCACGTGACCGCTTCACGCGTGCCATTCTTCAAAGCGCGGTCCCAAATGCAGTGTGGGCATCCATCGAACCTTCGCAGGCTATCAACAGCACTAGAAGACTCGCAGAGCTGTCGAACTGTAATGCCAAATCTGATGCTGACATTTTCCAGTGTATCCAAGATCTACCACCAGAAACGATAGTAGAAAAGCAGGCCCTCGTTCCAATTGATGGTTCCGCACAATTTAGTCCAGTCGTGGATGGTTATTTCTTACCCGATTCTCCAGCATCCCTCATTGAAAAAGGGCAAACAAAGCAAGCGGAAATCCTTCTGGGGGTGAACAAAAATGAAGGCACCACATTCCTCGTGGAGCTTTTGCCAGCAATATTTTCTCCATTTACGGATCAGCTTAATGTCAACAGAACACAGTTCCTGGAGACTGTAAGAACCGTTACTACTGGACAGTCCTCTGCCATTGTCAGAGCTGTTATAGCTCAGTATGCTGATATCTACGTCCCTTCTCTACACCCAAACTTCGTGGACACTGCTGACGACGTCTTTGGAGACGGGTACTTTAAGTGTCCAGCTACCAAACTAGCTGCTTCACATTCTGCAAATAACAATGTTTACCTGTATTCCTTTGATCAAAGAATTGCATCGTTCCCACTACCACAATGGATGGGAGTTCCTCATTCGTTCGAGATAGAATCGGTGTTTGGGCATCCTCTCGGGGATGCCTTCACGTCGACAGATGTGGATAAGTCAATAAGTCGGAGCATGATGACTTACTGGACGAATTTCGCTAAATCTGGGTAAGTCCCTGTTATTGTAGATATGAAAGGAATCGCGGTGTATATTTGACAGTGGCATAACCAACTGTGTGCAATGTTTGGCTGCCTGCCTGCTTGGTTAGCGTCACTGGTTACATGGCAACAGTAGTTTATATTCTGTATGTAGTACATGTGTGCTATTTGTTATGGTATTTTTAATTGCCTAATGCGGTTGCATACGGTCAACCACGTTTATATCGAACAGTTTTATAACGAATCCCTGCTCCACTCATTCCCTGCGAAATGTGACGTGGGTGTTATGGACTGTATACGTCTCATATCACACCAGTTTTTACCATCTGATCGGGACTATATGGGTCTAGTAGCTTTTTCTCCGTTGGCCAGTCTCGCTTTGTATTGTAATAAGAAATCCATATGTCGTGTGTTTTCTTTATAAATGCAAATATTGATAATTGCTTACAATGGTTGGTAACGATAACTTACTAATCGTACCAGCAAGTGGATAAATCTTGTGTAAAAGGGTATTCAATCCATTTTTTACAGAAACCCCAACCTTCCAGAAACACCTGACTTCCAATGGCCGACGTACAACTCTATGGACGAGCATTTCTTGGTCTTTTCCTCGTCCGGACTGTCCACAGAGCAGGGCATGAGAAAGCAGCAGTGTGTGTTCTGGAACACTCTCCTGCCACTGATCACCAAGAGCGAGGACACCGGCTCTGGCAGTAAGTCTCTTTTATCATCCCAAACTGGCTCCCACTGTAGATATCGCTTGTGTGAGATCAAGTTGCAGATAAAGCAACAATTGAATTGTCATAATGCTATTACATCATCAGTTAATGACCTCATAATACTTTGACATCACTGACATGTTTGACATCACAGCTGACAATGCTACTGACGTCACGAAGTTGATGACATCACAATGCTATGACGTCACTGAGTTTACTGCTCATGAAGACTAATGACAATTTTGTGTTCAGATAAAGTTGGGTTTTTTATTGATAACCGATGAAGAATAATTTTGGATGATAAATAAAATCTCACCCTCGTGTCTGCTTATATCAAATATATCAACACGAGTTGATTACAATTACAATTATCCGAGGCTTGCCAATTATATGTCTGACTCTTAAGGTGTGAGTTCGAATCCCGAATGGGACTCAACCCAACGGAAGTACTAGAATCTGTACTTTACTACGAAAGTATAATCCCAGATGTAACATATGCTACATTTCATGTTACACTTACCATATGTAGTTGTTCAATAACAAGTTGGTATTTTCAGTATTTTTACAACTTCATGGGGGAAACACAGACGTATTGATTATGCCTCAATAAAGACGCTTCAAGGTTGAAAGAACACAAATCGATCCCTATCAATAAAGCAAGAGGTTACACAAAACAGACGCTGAGCAATTATCGATTGACAAACAATGGTTACCAGTGTCAATAATTTGACAGTGGATCTTGTAGTTTCGTAAGTAGATTATAATGTCTTTATCAATTCAATTCAAATCTTTATTGCATGAAAGGCTGTAAGACCATATACAAAAGAGGTACATATTAACACTGGCATAATTATATAATCAACTTCTAACTAACCAATTCTTCTCTTAGCAAAACTGCATTATAAATAAATAGGACTACTTTGTGTTGTTTTGAAGGGTCTTTGCATGAAAGTAGGGAAGACATTAATTCGACATTTATATGAGATATAGGCAATTGTGGTACATTAGTATTTCTTAGAATTTCATATACAGGACAAATAAACATAAACTGGAATACATCTTCAATAATGTTACAGAATGGACATACCCTTAGGGTCTTTTCCATAGAAAAATAACTTCCACGCTTAATTACTAGATCATTAAAGCCTAAGCTGAAACGTGTAAAAGTCTTGCGAACATTTCTTTAGCGTATGTGAGCTAAATAAGACTCTGATTCATATCTAGAACATTCATGAATAGTTGAATGCCATTCCTGCTTAAACATATCAATATCCCTCATCGTCTAGTGTCTGTGATAACCAAATACAACCAAAGCCGTATCGACATGACAAGGTGCGAGTATGTGATGTCCAATTATTCTTACCAAGATAATCAAGATGTGGAAGCATATTTCAAGTTGTTTAGGTAATCGATGTTCAGGCATATTACTTATTTTACACCACTATTTTAAACACAAACAGTAAGACAGTACAATAGAAATCTCCCACAGTCACCATAAACCATAGCATTTAGCGTTGATAAAACAACATTTAGAAACTTTCTACAGGTAAGTAGATTCATTTTCTCTGTGATGTAATACTGTTAACACCCCTTTTTCAGATCCATCGGTTGCATTTGAGAATCAAATAATTTGAAATAAATAGTCGGTTGGAAAGCACCGTACAGAGGATCAATAGAGTGAAGTTGTAAAAGAACTTTCTTTGCTCGTCTCGCCAGGTTAATCCCAGATTAGTTCTGATTCAACGTATGGGTAAACAATATGCCAATGTATTTATGACCATTTATAACATTCATATGTTTATCTTTAAAACAAATATCTTTTCCCGAAAAGGGACCACCTGTAAGGAATATATAAGCAATGTTTGATTTATCAAGATTCACATTCAACCGCCATTTATCTGTATAGTATATGTAGTTGATTTTAAAGACCAATCAAACATATACTGGACAAAAATAGTTAGGGATATATGTAAATTTTGAAATTATGAATAATAATCTATTTATTCATTGAAACCCTAATAAAACATCAATCATAAAAATACCAATATCCCTAAATTATTTTGTCCAGTATATAAGTCATTCGGGACCCTTATTGTGCAAACACAAAACCTACATTTTGCTGAACATGATGCTGCGTATCATGGTGGACATATTTGATTCATTATGTTAGTGAACAAGCTCAGTCATGGTATCCGATTAAAACGTATCACAAAACGATCAAAAGCCCTGGTGTTTCTGCAACCAAGTCTTAAGCATTCCTGATTCTTCTGTTTCAGCAACAACTGGGAACGTGATTAACAGATGTCCCAAAAATGGAAGCAGGGTGTCGTTTGCTGTGAATACCTGTCTCATTGCTGTACTTGCAGCATTAGTGAGTGTTTAAACATTGAGCGATATCCTCAATGTATTCGCTGAAAAATCACAAAATATTTCCCAAAAATAGAGGCTCCTCTTACTTAGGGACAAAAACATATATATGTTCGTTTCCTATTACATGCTTTTTAAAAATAGGGTAGGTGGGTCGATTGTAGCTTTTTTGACTTTACTGAGAATGTATTCAAGGATACCATATCATGATGTTACAATGCCTTGTGGTGATACATTGAAAGAGTTCTATATCAAATCGTTATTCATGTTAATTTATTTGCAGGTTATGTCAGTGAGAGCCCATTATGCCAATTCAATGCAATCCATATTAGCCCTACGTACACTGACAAAACATGAAAATATCATACTGGGCTTGGATGAAAATGATGAGTTGAAATGTGCTCCAGTCATGATTTTGACTTCGTTAAAAATGGATTTGAGAGGGGTGGGGGTGGCGGGGTTGTAGGATAGGGTCGGTCGGGTAAGCGGTAACGGACATATTTTTTGCACAATCATGGCATAGTACATAGCTTTTTCATTACCTTTTGCTTCTGAGAGTAAGGGACCGCCTCCGTGGTGTAGTGGTTAGAGCGTCCGCCCGGAGAATGGAAGGTCGCGGGTTCGATCCCCGACCGCGTCATAACAAAAGACGTTAAAATATGGTACTTGTTGGTCCCTGCCTGGCGCTCGGCATTAATGGATGCAACAGGGACTGGTCGGCTCGGAGTCAGTATAATGTGTCTGAGTGAGGTATTCATGCTTCACTGCGGCATGGTATCTCAGTGGGCTAGCACTATAAAACCAGCTTAAGTCTGGGCTAGTACAAGCAGCCGCACATACACATACACACGCATGCACGTCGTCATATGAGCGAAATAATCTCAAGCACGACGTTAAACCCAATTTCACCTCACCTCTGAGAGAAAGGTGCAATTGACTACTGTTGAATTTAGGCAGAAAGAAATCTGCGTGTCACAATTCGTCATGTGAGGCTTATATATAATCGATGATTACCTCCAATAAATCCCAAATTCAAGTGACATGAATTGTAACACACGATTCGCAAGAGGTCACTGTGACCGTTGCATTTTGATAATACATTCTGTTTTACGTTGTGATATTTGTACAACAGCTTCTTGAATTGGTCTCAGCGAGATTACATTCATTTTTATCATTTTGTACTAACAAAGATGCTTACCTAATTAGCCATTTTATCTACACGCTTGTTGCACGTAGCCTCTTTATAATATACACTTGGCTTTTCTCTAAACATCTAAACATTTTATTTACATGCTTATTTCTCGTAGATTCTTCTCATTCGATTCTCTCCTTACCACTGCGTACATTTTAGGACGACCTGTTTGAGTTAGGTTTACATGTAAATACGTTAGCATGGCTTGTAACACCTATTGTTTGTGATCGTCACTGTTAAGTACTCTGGACACTTCTTCAGCCGAAACTCTTACTGTTTTCGATTATTATTATTATTATTTATATTGCATGTACGTCAACGAGATATGGATGTGATATGATTATTTAGATTTAAATCACTAACATCATCACTAAAAATTAATTTCTTGTACAAGCATATTTTAATCTTATATATAAGCTGTGATGGAAGTGCTACCTGTCTCCCGTCGAATTATATTCATGGATAGGCACTGTTTTCTGAAAATATATACAAAAACTGGAAGAAGGACAATTTGGATGTGATAATATATCAAAAGTACTAATGAGTCAGCACATATTTTCATGTACTGGGTGTCTTTTCCTTTCACATTGGTCGACAATAAACAATAATATATTCGTTTCACTTGCTGGTTTTCATTACGGTCAGTATAATCGAAATGTTTGGTTTTTATGTTACATATTGGAATGGCAGATGCAATATCATCCGAAACGATCTTCATCGTCCTTCCTCGATGGAAGGTCTGGTTGAGGTGAAGTCTTCTACAGGGAAGGTTTCACTTAGATTAGTTTACGATGCCCGGCTGGCTGAAAATAGGCAGAATTGAAAGATACCCGACGAGGAGCTGGACGATAATCCGTGGGCATCGGCTATGTTTTTGACATCGGAAATTGCCTGTTGACACATCGTAGACAAATCGGAAGAAAATAACTCACAGTTATTCTCTTACGGCGGCCGGTGGTCCACAGTCCCATCAATAACGCTTCTGTGATCAAGCGAGGTTGATGTGCCGGGATCGAGCCCACCTGTGACCGAGCGTAAATACCTTTGAGTCAACTTTGTGTGCAGACTCTTTAAGTGTAGTCACAACCCCTAGTGTACAGTACACAACCCTGTGCACTTAAATGAGCCCACGAATCCGTTGGTATATGACCAGATGGTGGCCGCATGAATACGTGCAAACAACTAGTTGCGGGTACAGCAACGTTCAGTAAACTTGGACAAAGTACTGTGACTATGTGTCCCAGGCCACCCAGCTGTGAATGGGTACCTCGTTAGGATGAGAAAGCCACAATAACTCGGTGCGCCTAGTGGTTGCAAGAGTTGTATACTCCCCAGGAAGTTGAGATTGATAATACGATGTGCCGTTGAGATTGACATCCAATGATCGAGGGAAAAAATACCAGCGCCTAGAGCATGCACTAGTTGCCTGGATATGTGCGCTATATAAATATCCTATAATAATAATAATAATCTTCCGGCAACCCACCAGTGACCCTTCACGCACCTGCCACACATCCAGGGAATCGGAATTTTTTCAGTGCGCTGGTGGGGCATGGTCACCGGAGAATAGCAGAAAGGTTGTCTGTAGGGAATTGTTCCCGTTCGTAGACCGTGCGATTAAACTAAATCTGAAGGTGACCAGCCACAGTCAAACTGACATCGAATGTATATCATTCAGACACCGGGAATCTTGACGTGCCTGGTCCAGGGTATAAATAATGGTCTGAATAGGTTGAGCAGCATAGGTCATCAAGATGCCTGACCCACCACATTTGCTGAGACTGGCCCGGGTACGCATGGTGTTTACAGATGTGTCCGACATATATATTTGATCAAGGTTACAACATTCAAGACCTCAGTAAAGCTTTCAAAGCGTTGTCTGCTGGGAATCGATAACCACTCGGGTTGTTCCAGTTCGCAGACCGTACGGTTAAACTAAATTAAATATGTAGGGGACATTTCACAATCTGACACATCTGTGACCGATATGTGCGATGCAATTCCCATTTAGACTTGTTCCATACATTCACACTGACTACACTTGCATTCATTTCTGAAAGGTGCAACCGGTGGGACGTACGGTATATTGTATATTACTTATGTATGTGGGAACGGCCTTGTCGTTATTACTATATCCCCAGAGTATGACCAAGATAGCTGATTGTGATGTGTCATCTGGTTCGCGTGAGTCGAACAGTGCGGTTAGTTTGCTTTCACAAATATAACGCTTTCAGTGCTACGGGTAATCTTTCTCACGGCCCTCAAAAGATCAATTCTAACCCGGGTCTCGTACATTGTAGAGAGGTGTATAAAGGGAAAGGTTTCGTCTCGCACTGTTACTGTATTCAAAATTATTCGGCAGCGGGTCATATATATATACATGACTATTTCACTGAATTAATGTATGCTTAATAGTGAGGATACGTTTGTTAAATGTATCAAGGGTCTGCACAATTGTATGATCAGGTATTACGACATACCAGATTAGGTTTTTGTTGTCCAAAGCCTGTGTCCCACTTTCCACAGGGGTTCTGTTTCTAGTGTCTGTTTCTGGTGCCCAGGCCATTTCGGGAATAAGGTCAGCGACTCACAATCCACAGCGGCGCCTAATGAATACAATGTGCGAGGCCCATTCTATCAGCCTCAAGATATATTTATTGACCTACATGACTTTCTCCACCTGAAGCCCTTAAAGGAAAACTGTCACATCAAGCTATGATTGTAGTGAGTGGGTTATATTTATAGTATTATCGGTAGTATTTCAGCCATATAGTGACTATGAGAGTTGTATGATAAATATAAATGTAGACAATATAAATATCTGTCGACGAAGGACACTGAAATGTTTAGACTATCACAGGTGTAAACTTAAAACTAGCATGTAATCAGGAAATAATATTTATACAGAACAAAACAGTATAACATGGGAATTTAGATCGCCAGTTGCAACTGAGGGTTGATCACCATTCGTGGGACCATGGGGACTTACAGCACTTTTGGTACCTGCATGGACCTTAGCTGGATTAACACCATCCCTTCAGCCGCTGTCGATATTGAGGAATTGTAGCCAAAATTAAAATGACAAATTCTGCGTTAATAAACAGTGGCAGATAAAATATGCATTGAATGATATGGACTTCTGTACTCCATCAGGCTATTCTTGCAAGTGGAGACTAAAGGTTGTGACTCCGGACGGCATTTTATCACCAGCACATAAAGTCAACGACCTTGCCGCTGTGGCACTGTGGATTGAGAGTGTGGGTTCGAATCCAGGATAGGACGTGACCACTTTCACAAAATGGCATTGTGTATTCATAGCTTTCGGCATTGAGAACCGTGTCAATTTACACGTATCAGGTGTGTGTGTGTGTGTGTGTGTGTGCGTGCGTGCGTGCGTGCGTGCGTGCGTGTGTGTGTGTGTGTTACACAATGTCAATCGTCTACACTACGAATTGTCCGACTTCCATTTTGTGGAAGTCGCGCTGGCTGAGAGGGTTAGACGGCTGACTCTGTGTGCTGGCCATTCGGTGCCTGACTCTGTGGGTGTTGGTTCGAATCCTGGATGGGACTCAACCCAACAAAAGTACTAGAATCTGTACTTTATTAAGAAAGCGTGCTCCCAAATATAACATATGTTACGTCCTCAGTTTTAAATATTGTTTTGCATGTGTAACTCTCCAACTGATTACAGCCCCCGTTAGGAATCTTTCTTTATGTGTACATGCCCCTGTCACACAACCTATCCAGTGCAAGTCTCCAACAGATACATATGTGTGTATCTAAAGGCTCTCAATATTTCTTCCTGTGTTTCTCATCTCCCGCCAGACCAGTTTCATTCTGACCTGTCCCATGAAGATCCGGCTTAGAATTGGCCTTCAGCAACCCATACTTGTCGTAACAGTCGTAAAGGGCTACTATAACGAGTACGGGTAGTCAGCCTCGCTGACTCGTTAGACACATGTCATCGTATCCCATTTGCGTCTAGATCAATGCTCATGATGTTGATTACTGGATTGGCTGGTCCAACCGGTAGGACGGTTTAATGTCGATTTCTTATGTATGTGGGAATGGGCCTTGTCGCTATCACTATGTCAATAACACCCGCCTCTGGGGAAAAGCCATATTATTCTGTTGTTATGACACACACTGAGAGGCTGACTCAACATTTCTCGTCTATTCAGCGTTGCGTGGATAGGGTTTGGGTAACACAGTGCTCGCATAGATTCTCACAAACAGCGACGTATTTGTAGGACGTTCTTTGTTTCAAGAGAATAAACAGCACATTCAGAGCATGACATATTGATTTCAAAAGCTTCTCGTGAGATTAGACGGAGAGAAAAAACAGAGCTAGTCGACAGTATATGCAGCTGAGTGCCCGCAGCCGGCATTTACATACAGTAAACAGATCCTCCGAGCTTTTTATCCTCTTTTTGTTTTGTTATGAACAATTAATAATTAACTCCGTACGCTTTAGTGTATTAACATTTGAAAGCCTGTCTCATTCTCAGTGTTCTACACTCATTCTCACTCATGTTATATTACTCAAGTGCACAATTGCAACGTTGCAATAACAGGTTGTAAGTTGCATGGTGCAAAGGTCAAGTATTTGTATACTACGTTTAGTAATTTTTAAGATCAAATTCAAACCTAATTTCTTGCTATCATTGTCCGAAAATTGTAATTTATGACCTTTTAAATATAATTGATTATTGTAGTTTAAACAATTAAATGTGTAAACGTTTCAGACTGTATACATTTATAATCAAGAATATATATTCATAGACTCTTAGAAATGTCCTAAACACCGTCCGTATAGTATAATATCTAATAAGGATGGAAGTAGGGTTTATTGCATATTACGTTATGAATCTTATATTTTACGTTATGAAAAACATTTATGTTGGTGAAGAAACACTTGACCTTACGCGCGACTATCTTTTAGCATGAACTACACCCAAGTAACTTTCAACCGATAACGCTCATTGTTGATAACGGCAAACTGCAAATGTAACGTTTACACAGCTTTAAAGATTTCCTCAAATTTACTGGTTCATTTTACGTTATACCATCGTTCATCACATGAGCATCGTATCGTAGTATCTTATTGACCAGTGCGCTAACTCACATATGTATGTTACAACCTATAGTCGATAATATAATATCCCCTGAATATAATGTATATAGCTTATCATGTATAGACAATTAATATATAACAACGTAATAAACATAACGTAAAATATATAACGTAAATGACGATGACGATGTTCGCTGGTAGCCAACTGATACATTTGGCATGACTTTGCAGAATTCTCCATTTGCTGGCATCATGAGCAAATAACCAACGACCGCCTCCGTGGTGTAGTGGTTAGAGCGTCCGCCCGGAGAGCGGAAGCGAACCGCGTCATACCAAAAGACGCGGATCTCGGCATTAATGGGACAAGGATCCCCGACCGCGTCATACCAAAAGACGTCAAAATATGGTACTTATTGGTCCCTGCCTGGCGCTGGGCATTAATGGGTACAAGGACTGGTCTATCTGAGTGGTGTATTCATGCTTCACTGCGGCATGGTATCTCAGTGGGCTAGCACTATAAAACCAGCTTAAGTCTGGGTTAGTACAAGCAGCCGCACATACACATACACACGCATGCACGTCGTCATATGAGCGAAATATTCTCAAGCACGACGTTAAACCCACTTTCACCTCACCTCACCTCACCTAACCAACCCATAGTACGACTTGCTGACGCGTGTTTATTTTCTCCATTTTGCCGTAAAAAAACATCCTTAACCGTACGGTTTTATCTTAACAGAAAGTTCTTCAACTCAAGTATGAACAGACACAATATGACATGAATTGTTTTGTTTTTCGTTTAAACCACAATTAAATAAACTAACTACGCGATAATACAGATGTTCACTGCAAGTTAGAATTGAATTTCAGCTGAAGTTTAGTCCATAACGTAAAATACATGAACACAGCGACATAGAACATTTAATTCTTTCTGAAATTTAAGAAAACGCTTAACAGTATGACTTCTTAAAAGTTGTCTAAATATACCCAGCAGTAAAATAAACGTCAGTACGAATTCAAAATTAGATAGGCACTGGAATCAAATCATTACAGAAATGGACATAATAGGCGGATCAAAAACATTTTTGTGTACAATATCTTGACACATCAATGAATAACCCAGCAGAACTTCAAGACATTACGTGAACGTTTGCAGTTCATTCAGACCCATGACTTCAGTATCTAGCGTGAACACCACGAGTGGCATTAACTTCAGCACAGCGTCTATGCTTGGAGTGCACCAATCGATTGATGAAGGCCATTGGCACCTGGAACCACACTCTGAGAAAGGCCTGGCGCAATAAATCGGCTGTGCTCGGCCTTGATATGACATTTTTCAGTCTCCTCTGAATTTCATCCCAAAGATGTTCAATTGGGTTTAAATCAGGACTAAGGGCTAGCCACTGCATAATGTTGACACCGTTCTGCTGTAGGAAGTCCCGTGTAGCTCTGGCAGTATGGGCCCGGGCGTTATCATGATGGAAAATGTTCTTCCGGTGACGTGCGAAATGTGGTATGACGTGGGGTCTGAGAGCTTTGTCGATGTAGCGCACCGCTATGATGCCGCCTCCTCTCCCTGGACCAACGTTCTGGAACACCACAGGACCCACTCTCTGGTTCAGGCCTATTCCCCATACCATGACGCTAGCACCTCCCCATGAGTCTCTTTTCATAATACATTGGTCTGAGTAACGCTGGCCACGTCGTCGCCATATTTTTGTTCTGCCATCTGCAAGTTGATACGCAGTGCCGACTCTCATCTGTGAACAGAGCAGTTCTCCATTGCCTGTATCGTCAGTTTGGTGTTGTAAGGCAAACTGTAGACGTATAGGTCCACGGTAAGGTCTACGGCAATGGAAGTTCCCGCTGTTAAGATGTCGGCGTACTGTATCAGTACTGATTGGTCTTTCCGTGTGTTCCCACTGTCTGGCTTGCTGTTTTGGATGCCTACATGAAGGGATTCTGTGCATGTTGTCGCACAACATGGCGGTCTTATCGTCTTGTGGTCACCCTTGGTCTGCCAGTACGGTGGTGATCATTTGTGGTGTTGGTGGCCCGGAAACGTTGCTGCAGCCTGTAGATGGTCCGGACGTTGACTTGGAAGTGTTAGCAACGGCTTGTGCAGTGTGGCCAGCTTCAAGTCTTCCAAGCGCCTGGTTCCTCTGAGCTGTCGTGAGTCGCGGCATCCTGCTGACGTTGCAATGTGAATGTTTCAACGGGATAACAACAAGACGGTGTCTTTTCTACGGGAATCTCGGTATGTAGTCATTGTTGTTGTGTGTTTTTTCATCGTTAACTATACATTTTCAATCAAACTATCCATTTGTGAAGGCAGGAAGTGTATCTACCCAAATGTGCTGATTTCGTTTTTATATTCTGGAATTCATTTTTAGTATTACCCGGTGGCCCGGCCCGACTTTTAGGCCATCCCCAATTTTACACATCTGGGCCTTGATTTTCGAAGTTCTCTTAGCGCTAAGATAGTCGTAAGTTAATATTAATGTATGGCACTTACGACTATGTTAGCGCTAAGTGAGCTTCGAAAATCTAGGCCCAGTGACTCAATTTCATCCTGCTGACGTTGCAATGTGAATGTTTCAATCAGGTTTGGGGGTGCATTGGATAGGGCTGGTCCTTGTGAACAGCACGTGTAGCATGAGTTGCATGAAAAACATGGTGAACACCGTACCATCTCCGAAATCAGGTTGCGTTTTTGAGACGATTTCCTGGGTTCCATTCTGAGTTTGGGAATGTTTTTTGATAAAATTATTAAGATTTCTTATAGCACCAGAAAACGAAAAACATACGTTTACTCGACTCTAATTTGACAACTTTAATTTATGCAACTAGGCCAGAGATTTCTGATTACATCGAGTGAGTGAGTGAGTGAGTTTAGTTTTATGCTGCACTCAGCAATATTCCAGCTTTATGGCGACGGTCTGTAAATAATCGACTCTGGACCGGGCAATCCAGTGATCAACAACGTGAGCATCGATCTTAGCAATTGGTAACCGATGGCATGTGTCAACCAAGTCAGCGAGCCTGACCAATCGATCCCGTCAGTCGCCTATTATGACAAGCATGGGATACTGAAGATCGATTCTAACCTGGATCTTCACGCGTCGAGTGCCTCAGAGAGGAACACCACTCACCTTCACTGAGGACTGTCTCTTCATCAGTGTATGGGCACCAGCTATAGTCACTCAGACAGACAGACATACATCCTTAAATGTATTTCAGTTTATCTAGATTTGGCTATTAAAAGGCAGAATTACATACATAAGACAGTCGGATAACGACGGATAGCGGAGACTGGTTGTTCTCTGGTGTTGAATTGAGCTGCTGTTAGCCAGACGTGTAACTCCTGCCACTGTCGAAAAGTTCTCTCTTGAGACAGCGCTAGTGATATCATGCGTTTAATCTTGACCCATCTGCCGTGGGGAACATCTTCCCCGACGACTGTCAAATACTGCCCCGATGAACTGCAGTCGTTGAGTTGGAATCAGCTCCGATGTCTTGGTGTTGATGATCCAACTTGGCTGGTGAAGTAGCTTGATCGTAAATTGTTGATGTTACAGGGCCATCTGTTGGTCAGTTTCCGCTTGTATACAATCGTCCATGTAAGCCTCGAACACAATGCCTCAGTGAGTGAGTGATCACAGGGCCGTAGAAATGCCAAACAGGAGAACCCTCCATTGGCAGTGGATGCCTTCGATGAACCACAGGTATTTGCGATGGTCTGGTAAATTCGGAACATGCAGGGACACGTCTTGAAGATAGAAACTGATCATGAAGTCCCCTGGTCTGAGTATCGTTCTAAGCAGAACTCCCCTGGTCTGAGTATCGTCCTAAGCAGAGCTCTCCTGGTCTGAGTATCGTTCTAAGCAGAACTCCCCTGGTCTGAGAATCGTTCTAAGCAGAGCTCCTCTGGTCTGAGTATCGTTCTAATCAGAGCTCCCTGGTCTGAGTATCGTTCTAAGCAGAGCTCCCTGGTCTGAGTATCGTTCTAAGCAGAGCTACTGGAGGTAATTGAAAATCTTCAACCTGAAAATCAGTCGAAGCTTGTTTGTATCCTTCTTTGGTACCAGAAAGGTAAGTTCGCCGAATGTTGGGTGTAAGATCTGTACGACGATGAAGCCGAAGACTGTCACGTAACCACTAAAGGTGACTAGTGCTTTACGGAGGGTTCGCTGAAGTATATGGGATCGTCAAATGGGCGGATAACAGCTGTCTGGTCATGTCCAGAGGGATCTGGAAGCACGAGGGATTGCCGAACCTAACTGGTGAACCACCACCACTCGAAATGAGAGCGATGGTCTGGCGACGGTGAAGTAGGGGATAATCGTCTCAAATTCTCGCGCAAAAGGAATCGGAAGGTGCGTCCTTATTAGACCTCTTCGCTGATGTAGGGCCAGAATCACCTGACTTGTGCCTGGCGTCCAGGTCCGCGAGGCGGCAGGATCCCACCTTCCTGTATAGTTAGCAAACTTGTGGTCATCCGGCTTCTCGCATAAATTACACTGGACTTCCACTCGCAAAGCCAAAAGCAATCTATGCACGATGCATGAGGATCCGTTATAGAGGTTTTCTAACACTGTAGGCAAACTTTCCTTTTTTTTGAAGATGAATCTTCTTTCCCCATGATGCTAAAGTTATAAAGTCAGTTTATTTGCCACAGTTTACAGCAAGCCCACATCCTAGTGTGACAAGAAAGAGAAATGTTTATTTGCCACAGTTTACAGCAAGCCCACATCCTACTGTGACAAGAAAGAGAAATGTTTATTTGCCACAGTTTACAGCAAGCCCACATCCTACTGTGACAAGAAAGAGAAATGTTTATTTGCCACAGTTTACAGCAAGCCCACATCCTACTGTGACAAGAAAGAGAAATGTTTATTTGCCACAGTTTACAGCAAGCCCACATCCTACTGTGACAAGAAAGAGAAATGTTTATTTGCCACAGTTTACAGCAAGCCCACATCCTACTGTGACAAGAAAGAGAAATGTTTATTTGCCACAGTTTACAGCAAGCCCACGTCCTACTGTGACAAGAAAGAGAAATGTTTATTTGCCACAGTTTACAGCAAGCCCACATCCTTCTGTGCCAAGAAAGAGAAATGTTTATTTGCCACAGTTTACAGCAAGCCCACATCCTACTGTGTGACAAGAAAGAGAAATGTTTATTTGCCACAGTTTACAGCAAGCCCACATCCTACTGTGACAAGAAAGAGAAATGTTTATTTGCCAGCAGTTTACAGCAAGCCCACGTCCTACTGTGTGACAAGAAAGAGAAATGTTTATTTGCCACAGTTTACAGCAAGCCCACATCCTACTGTACAAGAAAGAGTGACAAGCCCACAAGTGAAATGTTGCCAGTTTTATTTGCCACAGTTTACAGCAAGCCCACATCCCTGTGACAAGTGATAAGTTTAAAGAGAAGCCCACATTATTTGCCACAGTTTTACAGCAAGCAAGCCCACATCCTACTGTGACAAGAAAGAGAAATGTTTATTTGCCACAGTTTACAGCAAGCCCACATCCTTCTGTGACAAGAAAGAGAAATGTTTATTTGCCACAGTTTACAGCAAGCCCACATCCTACTGTGACAAGAAAGAGAAATGTTTATTTGCCACAGTTTACAGCAAGCCCACATCCTACTGTGACAAGAAAGAGAAATGTTTATTTGCCACAGTTTACAGCAAGCCCACATCCTACTGTGACAAGAAAGAGAAATGTTTATTTGCCAGCAGTTTACAGCAAGCCCACATCCTACGGTGACAAGCCCACATCCTACTGAAGAGAAATGTTTATTTGCCACAGTTTACAGCAAGCCCACATCCTACTGTGACAAGAAAGAGAAATGTTTATTTGCCACAGTTTACAGCAAGCCCACATCCTACTGTGACAAGAAAGAGAAATGTTTATTTGCCACAGTTTACAGCAAGCCCACATCCTACTGTGACAAGAAAGAGAAATGTATACAATAATGGATCACATGATCAATCAGTAAGTGAGTGAGTGAGTCAAGTTTTACGCCGCACTCAGCAATATCCCTGTTATATGGCGACGGTCTGTAAATAATCGAGTCTGGACCAGACAATCCTGTGATCAACAGCACGAGCATCGATCTGCGCAATTGGGAACCGATGACGTGTCAACCAAATCAGCGAGCCTGACCACCCGATCCCGCTAGACGCCCCTTACTACAAGCATGAGTTACTTAGGGAGAAAACGTACTGTGTTTGGAAATTACATGAATGTTAGACCGAATTGATAGTCTCTAAATTTCATTTGAAGCCGAACGCGTAGCGTGAGGTTTCAAATGATTAATTTAGAGACTCTCAATTCGGTCTAACATTCATCTAATTTCCAAACACAGTATGTTTATCTCCATTCTACCATAACCGATTTAACATCGAACTTCCTCGTCCTGTGGAAGACGATGCGTAATCCGGCATGGGACGAGAGGCGAATTGAACTCGTCTGATAAAGGAGTGGTAGGTTCCGTTCGTATGTTTTTTAACATTGCAACATAAAGAATATTATGTCCAAAGAAAGCAAACTAGTGTTTATTCAATGCAATACTGTAACACCTAAGAGCTTGGTTTTTATAATCATAACTCCACAAGACCGAAACCAGCCTATTGTTTTGTGTGCCGTGTTACTGTACCCCCTGGCAACACTATAATGGAATCGTCTGACCTACTTATTTTCTTGGAAGTAGACAGTTACGCAATAGTTTGAAATGGCGGACGCGCCAGTGTTTACATTTTGCGAAAGGTTGAAATTCGAAGTGACAGTGGAAAATACTTGACTGACTGTCGAACCTGAACCCTGCAGAATCGAAGAATAGATCCTTTTTGATTGACCTATGACCTGTAACTCATCAAAGACTGTTCATTTTTATGACCGGCGAGTGTCGATCATGATTTCACGTACATCGGGTGGCCACAATATTACGTACATTGATGGCGGCCGAGTGCGACGCCTCCTGTCAGCGCGGTTTATTCAAATGGTGATAGAGCATGAAATAAAGGGGGACTTACCTCAATACTTGGTCATATGACCCTTGTTCCTCAGAATTTTCACTATTCTCCGTGGAATTGATCTGTACAAGTTCTGTATGTAGTTAACCGGCGTGTTTTGCCAGATATCCCTGATTTCTCTCTCGAGATCAGCTGCCGATGAATATGTTGTCGGCGTGCGGCCAACTTGTTTTTCAACATCAACCAACAATTTTCAATTATATGTGCATCCGGTGATTGTGCAGGCCATAGCATGCCATTTATGCCATTGTTTTGTCTATAGTTCTGTACAATTCGGGCCCGATGCACAGGGGCACTGTCGTCTTGGAAGATATAATTATTTCCAGGAAAATGACGTGCTACAACAGGCCAGAGGTAAGAATCAATTATGTCTATATATTTCTGGGCATTTATATTGCCGTTAACAACAGTCAAAGTTCCGACACCATGCCAAGTAATGCAAGCCCATATCATCAAACCCACTCGAGGCTGCCGACCTGGACACAGGCCTTCGAGTAGGTACTCTTCGCCGGGCTGTCTCCAAATATATCTCGACACGATTATTTTCTCCAAGAATAACCTTGCATTCATCACTGAATATTACTCTATTCCAGTAATTATCCACAGTTTTGAACCTTTGCCCTCTTGCCCATGCGAGACGTTTTTTAAAGTTGTTCTCTCGAATTCTTATTTTCTTTCTAACGCCTGTGAAATATATTCTCATGTAAAACCCGTCTAACTGTCCTCCGTGAGACAGGGGAATTTCTACCCCTATTAAAAATGTTGGTAATTTCATGTAAAGGTGCGATGCGATTGTCTTTCACGATCCGAAACAACTGTCTCCTACCTCTCCGTGACACCTTGGCAGCACGACCTGTTCGATGGCGATTCTCAATCGAGCCTCTTCGTTGAAAACGGTTTACACAAGAATAAACAGTACTTCTGGGCAAGCCGAAATGTCTTGCAATAGCTGAACAATTTTGGCCATCCTGATATCGTTCTACAATAATAGTTTTAACGGCCGAAGGCAAGTCTTGAGATTTTCCCATGTCTACGAAAATAGCAGACGACTTTTTTCAGTCGCATGAATGTCACGTGACGATAGGGCGTGTTCGGTTCTACTATTTCGCTAAGATTGATTTCTGAGCAGATCCGCAGAAACTGAATTAGGCAGTCCGATTGGTGGAAAATGTAATATACTGTAAGATTTTGACTGGCGCGAAATATGAACTTTGCAATATTCCTTCTATTTTGGATCATGTACGGAACAGTAAATTGTTAAGAATAATTTTAGAGGTTGTAAAAATGTATTCGATATTGATTCATTTTTAGGAAATTTTATTTATAAATATTTAACCTCTAAAATTATTCTTACCAATTTACTGCTCAGGTCAATTAAATGTCAAGGCCATCTATGGCCGACATGTGAGTATGATTGCCGATGGTTTTGGAGAAAGTACCTGCTTACTGTCGAGGAAATGATTTGTAGATGTTGCAATAAGTTTTTAGACCCGTGGAATACCGCTGCCGGTCGAATCTAGCCCTACATAGGTGCTGTCAGCGTGGCTGGAATTAATAAACGAATTTAAAAGGTGAGTTTTCGCTGTCTTGGGTGATCCATGATTTTGGCTTGGAATTGCGGAGGTAGCTGTTTTCGGTGAGTCGTGGCGTATAACTTTTGAAATAATGATCCGATTGTGACCATTTATAGCTCATTTTGTGGGGAAATCATCTCGCTTTCGATCCGTAGGCCTCGACGGGGCCTTTAAAAATAGTTTACAGGGTGAAATCTGACTTTGATTGAGGAGAGGGTGGTTCCGTCGTTACATCCCTTTCCTTTTATATAGTACTAGGGTTGGGTCTATGTACCTATATGTCTTTCTAACGCTGTTTCTAAGCGTGACACACCCCTGTGCTACTGTTCAGATACGGGAGCAGCAGGGATTTGTTCAAGGGAATGGTGCAAGAAAGACCAAAAACTTTACAGTTCGTTTCCACACATCTGTGGAACCTAAGAGAGATAGTACAAGACGTGATATAAGATAAGCTGAAACAAATATTTATAATTTTCAGGGTTTTTTTTAAAAGATAAATAAGTCCTGACAGAATGGTTAACTTTCGCGCAGAAAATATCCTAACATGTCAAAAACTATTTATATCTGTGTTGTTATTTTTTGTGCCATCATCAAAACTCGAGAGCTTAAGCGATATATTCATTTTGATATATAACAAGGAATTGTCCTGTACCTAAATGTTGTAGTGTTAGTAACATTTCTACATGATTGTGCAAACAATATTGTGTTAGACCAGTTTGTTCTGATCACAGAATCGTGTTTGTCTACAAACAAGTAAAAAGTCAGGTCACGTGATATGCAAATTTGCCTGTGTCAGTGAATGCTGGAGTGTGAATAACAGAATGTCAAAACATAGAAAACAATATACAGGGAAGAGATATCAGCTGGTTTATTTACAAAAAATACGGTATTGACCACACCCCAACATCAATAGATCACCAAATATTCACAAAATACAGTTACAGTATGATACAGGTCAGCTGATTATGTGTTAAGTTTTTCAAAATCTTTTCGATATTCACTGCATGGTTCATACTAATCATGCTGACTGCGTGTAAATTTGATAATCGCACGATCATGTGTAATTCAAAAATACATGAATGCTCCATAATACTGTAGAATACTATGCAAGTAGTCACAATACTTGTATAATACTGATAACATCAGCCCAAGGAATTATCTAGTGTTAGTAAAACATAATATCATCACTCAGTGAAAACACTAAGTTATATTTATTTGAAATATATATAAATGCTTCAGTAGATTCAGATTGTTAATTTAGTGAGATTCCATGTTGTAAATATGATAAATTATGAATTAGGTAAATGGTGGATTTTCAAAATGTAATCTTACTCAATGAAGTAGCTTATGTAAATGCAAGCCAATATCTTGAGTGAAGTGCCAATTTATCGTGCAGATATGTCTATATAACGAGTTTATAATACAGTCGAGCACCGTTGTGTCGAACTCTGATAACTCAATATCTCGGTTGTCTCGATATAACATCTCGGTCCAGGCAAAATCCTTCATAATTTATCATTATTCAAGCTCTTTGAACTCGATACAGATGTCTCGATATTTTGGATATCTCGATATAACTTGATGGTCCCAACTACCCTCTTAACTCGATATTTGCAAAGAAACTCGATATTCACCTACCTTTCATGGGCAAGTATCCCTCTGAACTGAGGTTGTTTCTACATGTTTACACACGGTGCGGCATGAATCAAAGGGATGCGGTAATATAAACTAATTAGGGCTAAGTGAGTTGAAGGTGTCACTTGTTTGTTATCTAATTAGGATTAATTAAGAAGGAATTAATTAGGAAGTACTCACTGTTACGACTAAACACTACTGATAACGGATTATAGTTTTGAATCAAAACATACTGATATGCCCTGGTCGGATGTCTCGAAGTTCGGATAACTCGATATTTTTTCTTGGTCCCATGAATATCGAGACAACGGTGCTCGACTGTATATAATTAAATTTGATTTAAAACGGAATGCAGAGAATCAGGGATTTTACATAAGAAATTTAGAGCTGTTATAAATTTCGTTATATACCTCTGATTTTCCAACACAGTATGTTTATCTCCATTCTACCATAACTGCGTTACTAAGATTTAAAAAAAATACTTACAGTGTTGGAAAATTAGAAGTATATAACATGATTATATACCTCTGATCACTTAACAAATTAACCAATCACAATCCAGCATTTACTGACGTCATGGTAGCATATGAAACATTTACTTCGTCAAGCAATGTTCATTTTAACCTTCATCAATCTTTGAAAATGTTACTGTAAGAATATTAAACATACTGCAACTGTACATATGTTTTTACAAGCACTACATTCAGTCATCCAAGTAACCAGACTCTCTACATTGTATACAAAGCAATGTTATTTACACTGTACAACACAAGCTATTGCATTCTAATGAACAGATCACTGTCACCTGCCATGGCAAGGAGAACTGACCACTGGAATAGTATCATTTGCAGGTATATTTACAGAAACTTGATAAAAGAAAAGATAAAGGTACAAAACTTCTGTGAATTTTGGCAGCAGAATTTAAGTAAAAAATAAAAAGGGATTTCTGAGCAAAGGGAATAAAGAAGACAAGGGAATTAGGGAGGAAGAATAAGAATCCCCACCAACCCAGGTCAATGTAGGCACTATAGGGTGTTAATAAGACACTGGGGAGTACATGCCATGGAGTTAATATAGGTCATATGTTATTAGCATAACGTTCAGTAAAAGTAGAATTATAACATCTGGGTAAATGTTCCAGAATATATTTAGTAAATAAGTGAAACTGAATAAATGTTGCAGGGGACCCCAGTCCTAAGAGGCCAGTAGTACAGTGGTCCATGATATCAGCCTGAACAATACCTGTCAGGATGGCATATTTATATATCTTGAGACCACTGGAGGATTATCAAATGTTCATTAGGTATAAAAAGAATAAATGTTAAATATGAGACAGATTCAGGGGATATTAGAATAAACCTTCCATGATTAAGGGTAATTATTTAAAATGTCATATTCCTCAACACAATAAAAGGCAGTGATTAGAAATACATGTATTTTGCATACACATGAATATTTTTAAGAAAAAGGGAAAAACCCAACTATTTTAACAATATTCAAAACAAAATCTCCAAAAAAACCTTTTAATGCTTATCACAGCAGTGACAAGAGTAACAATGTACTTTAACAAACAAGGTCCCTTAAAGCACAAGCACATGACAGGGGAAAGGGGAGTCAGTTGGTTGACAGTAACGACCCGAAGTGACCCCTTCCCTTGTGCAGACTTGCTCCTGGCCAGCCTGGTAGCAGACTTCTCCTGCCATCAGTAGTTTCTCTGTGCGAAAAATTGTAGTTTGGATGTCAGGTGGATTGGTGGGAGGATCTTGTCAGAGTTTGGGTGACTTGGGGAACTTCAGCAGGTTAGACACTTTGTCAAGCATTGATCTACAAATGAAAAAGGTCAAGAGGTTATCAAGGTGAAAAAGCTCATCAAGGTCAAAAGGTCATCACGGTCAAAAAGGTTATCAAGGTGAAAAAGGTCATCACGGGGATGCTGCCAAAAGGTCATCATAGTCAAAAAGGTCATTGGTGTGTGAAGTAAAATGTGGGCCATTGAGTCAAAAAGGTCAGTGTGAAGTGTGACAGAAAAGAGGTCAGTCCAATTGTTTAATGGTATGGGTTTGCTACTTACTCGACATAAGCCTTTCTGCTCATCCAAGAACAGGGCTGCCTCATCAATCTCCTTAGGTGGGATATTTTCTGGAGCCACCAGCTACAACAATAAAACATAACTTGATGACAAAACTCTAAAGGGTAAAAGACCTTTCATAACAGCAATCATACACACCCTCTCGGCTAAACTGTCTTCCACAACGTTATTAGAGTCTTTTATGATGGAGCTGAGCTAACGGGTGTATGTTGTTTTTCTCTTTCTCTGCAACTTATGTTTGGCAGTATGCACTACAGGCAACAACTCATTTTCTGGAGCTGCAATACTGTGGAGAACAAAGTCATTTCTGGAGTTGCAATTACTATGGAGGACTTTGTATCAGTCCTACCTTGAGACGCGTGAGCCCACATTGAACCTGCAGCTCCTCTTCCTGGCTGTGAGGGTGAGGAGCGATGCTGTCCTTTGATTCATCACGCCGGACACCGCATGTAGCCGTTCAGGCCGGGCCAAATTTGCCGGCAGTGGTTACGAATTTGAGTCTCTTTACGTCCCTTCCACTCTCCCTGCTACCATGCAACTGGAACGAAGCTACCA